>NW_020954702.1:4767102-4780835 GCF_900497805.2 Vombatus ursinus
ACACACACACACACACACACACACACACACACACACACACATCTGTGCCTAATGGTAGCCATCCTGAAGTTTCGAGGGTGGGGAAGAAGAAAATTACATGATAACTTTGTTGTATATTTAAAAGGAATAGCAAGATGTACGTAATGGATCTGCAATTTCAGGTGCAATCCTCTGTTTCTCTATCCCACTTCATTATGGAAATGCTTGTTTTATTTCTTAAATTCAAAATATGATAAATACATTTTTAAAAAAATAAAATAACTAGGGTAAGCTAGGTGGTGCAGTGGATAGAGCTCCAGCCATGGAGTCAGGAAAACCTGAGTTCAAATCCAGCCTCAGACACTTGACACTTACTAGCTATGTGACCCTGGGCAAGTCACTTAACCCCAATTGCCTAAAAATTAATTACTACCTGACTTTGGAATTTTTCTCAAGGCATGGCTCTGTGCACTTCTTTTTGTTTGTTTGTTTTTGTAAGGCAATGGGGTTAAGTGACTCGCCAAAAAGCAAAATAAATAAATAAATAAAATAATTGTAAACAATATAAAATACTTTGGAGTCTATCTGCCAAGACAAACCCAGGAACTATATGAATACAATTACAAAACACTTTTCACACAAATAAAGTCAGAACTAAACAATTAGAAAAATATCAATTGCTCATGGGTAGGCTGAGCCAATATAACAACAAAAAAAGACAATTCTACCAAAATTAATTTACTTGTTCAGTGCCGTGCCAATCAAACTACAAAAAAACTATTTTGCAGAGCTAGAAAAAATAATAACAAAATTCATCTGGATATGATCAAGATAAAATATTAAAGTAATTAATGAAAAAAGGCAAAGGAAGGTGACCTATCCATACCATATCTCAAACTATATTATAAAGTGGCAATCATCAAAATGATTTGATACTAGCTAAGAAACAGAGTGGTGGATCAGTGGAATAGATTAGGTGTATAAGACTTAGTAGTAAATGACCATAGTAGTCTAGTGTTTTACAAACCCAAAGACCCTAGCTTCTGGAATAAGAACTCACTATTTGACAAAAACTTCATGGAAAACTAGAAAGCAGTATGACAGAAATTAGGTGTAGACCAACATCTTAAACCATATCCCAAGATAAGGTCAAAATGGGTACATGATTTAGACATAATAGGTGATACCATAAGCAAATTAGAAGAGCAAGGAATTTTATCAGTAAGATCTATGAAAAATGGAAGAATTCAGGACTAAACAAGATACAGAGAGCATTACAAAATGTAAAATGGATAATTTATCTTAAATTAAAAAGGGTTTACACAAACAAAATCAATGCAATCGACATTCAAAGGTAAAAAGAAAACTGGGAAACAATTTTTATAACAAGTGTCTCTGATAAAGACATCATTTATCAACTGTATAGGTAACTGAGTCAAATTTATAAGAATACAAGTCATGCCCCAATTGATAAATGGTAAAAGGATGTGAACAGGCAGTTTTCAGATGAAGAAATCAAAGCTAGCTATAGTCATATGAAAAAATGCTCTAAATCACTATTGATTAGAGAAATACAAACGAAAACAATTCTAAAGTACCACCTCACATCCATCAGATTGGCTAATATGACAAAGAAGAAAAAATGATAAATATTGGAGGAGATGTAAAATGGAACACTAATGCACTGTTGGTGGAGTTGTGCAATCATTCTGGAAAGCAATTTGAAACTATACCCAAAGGGCAATGGAACTGTATATACCCTTTGATCCAGCAATACTACTACTAGGTCCGTATCTCAAAAAGATCATAAAAAGGGGAAAAAGACCTACATATACACAAATATTTATATTAGTTTTTTTATGGTGGCAAAGAATTAGAAATTGAAGGGATATCCATCAATTGGGGAATGGCTGAACAAGTTGTGGTACATGAATGTGATGGAATACTATTGTGCTATAAGAAATGAAGAGCAGACAGATTTCAGAAAAACCTGGAAAGACTTACATGAAATGATGTGAAATGAAGTAAGCAGAACCAGGAGAACAGTGTACACAGTATCAGCAACATTGTGTGATGATCAACTATGAATAACTTAGCTCTTCTTAGCAATATAGTGATCCAAGACAATTCCACAGGATTCATCATGGAAAATGCTATCTTCATCCAGAGAAAGAACTGATGTATTTTGAATGCAGATGGAAGCATACCATTATCACTTTAATTTTTTTTGTGATTTTTTTTTCTGTTTGGTCTTTTTCTTCTCTCAAAACATGACTAATATGGAAATATGTTTTACATGATAGTAAATATATAACCTATATCAAATTGTTTACCATTTTAGGGAGGGAGGAAGGGAAAGAGGAGGGAAAGAAGGGAGGAAAAAAATTTGGAACTCAAAAATTTTTTACATGAATGTTAAAAACCTGTCTTTACATGTAATTGGAAAAAATAAAATACTATTAAAAAAGTAAAGTGGAACCAACTTCTACTTTAAATTGGAAAAAAAATTCATGAATGTTAAACTGTAAAATGAACTTTTCTGCCTTTTAAAATTATCAGACAGATACTTTAAAAAATGGGGAAATAATTTCACCTCTTTTAACCATTATTAATACAATTTTACATGTAAAATCCTTAATAGAATTTTGAGAACTTATTAATGAAACATATTAAAAGCCTGAATTGCCATGATAGAAAAATTTCGAAGTCAATCATATACATGTATATACTTCTTAAAGAAAACAGTCTAATTCTGTTGCTTTCTCAAAGTTTACTATTCCATTTAATTAGAAAACTTTTATGAAGTGAGCAGAACCAAGAGAACGTTGTACACAATAACAGCCACGTTGCACGATGACTAATATTGATAAACCTAACCCTTCCTGGGAATATAAGGATCTAAGACATCTCCAGAGGCCTTGTGATGGAAAATGCTATCCACATCCAAAGAAAGAACTATGGAAGTTGAATTGCTATTTTTTTTCTCTTCTGCTGAGTTTTGTTTCCTCTTTCTGATGGTTCCTCCTATTGGTTTTAATTTTTACTTACAACATTATTAATGTGAAAATATGTTTAATATGAATGTAAATGTATAGCCTATATCAAATTGTGTGCCGTCTTGGGGAGGGTGGTAGGGAGGAAGGGGGAGAAAAATTTTAAAATCAAAAGCATATGGAAGTGATTGTTGATAAATCAAAATAAATTAATAAAAAAGAAAACTTTTATATTACATCTTTGTATTATTACTTTTTCTAATCATTCCCTTTTTAAGGAAGATATCATCCCTATATTATAATTTGACCACAAATACAGGTTAAAATCTTACAGGTTAAAAGTAAGATTTTCATACTTGTATCCCATTATAGTAACTCAGAGATGTTACAGTATCAATCTATTATTTAATAAATTTAGTATTGTACTTAAAAACTTCTTCTTATCTGTCCTGATTATAGAATTTGCCACATAAGGAAAAGGAAGGACATAGTTATAACAATGCCATATATCATAACAGGAGCAAAACTCCCTTAGCTCTGTTTGATTCCAGGTATGAGTCATATCTGACAGCCAATCATATAGTCACAGGGTATCAAAAGTAAGGCTCAAGATTAAACAGGTGGGGAAATTTCCTTTCCAGAAAGGAAATAGCACAAAGGGGAAATAGAGTCAAGAGCATACTACCTTAGGCCATGCCAAGGTTGTCCCCAAAACTTTTCCCAGGCACAGATAACCATCTTTAGTGGTTCCCAGACTGTAGCACATGCCATTTTCTACTAATAGCTTCATGACAATTCAGACAACTATACATGTAATCAAAACTCAAAACAATAGAAAATTATAGTCCCAGGAATTTTTTTTTTACTTCAAATAGCAAACTTTCACCAACCACAACTTAGGGTTTGAATATCTTTCCTAATGCTTCCCTAAAAGTTAACATTTCATTTATTCTTTACTTAGAAATTGAAACTAACCATAGTCTGCAGCTTCAGATATACAGCAAATATCTGATAGGTGACTCATTATCAATATGTTGAAGCTATATATTTAAACCAAAGATTAGAAAGAAAGCAAAAAGCTGGGAAACAACCTTTATAGAAAGTGTCTCTGATAAAGGACTCATTTCTTAAATATATAGAGAACTGAGTCAAATCTACAAGAATACAAGCCATTCTCCAGTTGATAAATGGTCAAAGGATATGAACAGGCAGTTTTCAGATGAAGAAATCAAAGTTATCCATAGGCATATGAAGAAGTGCTCTAAGTCACTATTGATTAGAGAAATGCAAATGAAAACAAGTCTGAGATACCATCTCACAGTATCAGATTGGCTAATGTGACAAAAAAAGGAAAATGATTAATGTTATAGAGGATGTAGGAAAATTGGGACACTAATGTACTGTTGGTGGAGTTGTAAACTGATCCAACCATTCTGTAGAACAATTTGGAACTATACCCAGAGGGCAACCAAACTGCATACCCTTTGATCCAGCAATACCATTACTAGGTCTGTATCCCAAAGAGATCATAAAAAAGGGAAAAGGGCCTATGTGTGCAAAAATATTTATAGCAGCTCTTTTCATGGTGGCAAAATATTGGAAATTGAGGGGATGTCCATCAATTGGGGAATAGCTGAACAAGCTGTGGTATATGAATGTAATGGAATATTATTGTGCAATAAGAAATAAAGAACAGGCAGATTTCAGAAAATTCTGGAAAGACTTGTACAAACTTGATGCAAAATGAAATGAGCAGAACCAGGAAAACATTGTACACAGTATCAGCAACATTGTGTGATGATCAACTATGGGTGAGTCCGCTCTTCTCAGCAACACAATGATCCAGGACAAGTACAAAGGACTAATGAGGGAAAATGCTATCCACATCCAAATAAAGAACTGATAGATTCTAAATGCAGATTGAAGCATACTTTTTTTTACTTACTTTTCCATGTTTTTTTTTCTTTTTGATCTGTTTATTCTTTTACAACTATGACTAATATGGAAGTATGTTTTACATGATAGCACACGTATAACCTATATCAAATTGCCTACCATTTAAGGAAGAGGGGAAAGGAAATGGAGGGAGAAAAATTTGGAATTCAAAATCTTGTAAAATGAATGCTAAAAAGTTGTCTTGACACGCAATTTAGAAAAAAGTAAAATACTATTTTAAAAAGTAAGTAAAGAAGGAATTTATTTACCCTTCCATTCCTTACTGCTATTTGGTCCCTACACTGGGATAAGGCAAGTTTACAAAAGCTTCCAAATTACAAAGGGAAGGTGAACTCCAAAGCACTCCCAGTTTCCAGTTTGAACACACAGACAGAAAAGCTTGTTTTAAAATCAGGAAGCAACTAAAAAGTAAGTAAAATTTAATGTTTTTTTTTTTCCTGTGAAGACTATAATAAGTTAGGGTAAGAGTTACTGAGGACAGAATTTAACAAGAACATAGCATTATAGGAGTTGAGCACATGCTTATCTCATATGGGGGTGGAGTGTGCTCAGATTACAAAAGATTAAACAAAATGATTATTAATGTGCTTGTCTACCTAAAACTTCTCTAAGAATTGTAATTTTCCTTTTTTGCCACTTTCACCAGTTTAATGGGGATGGAGTGGAACCTCAGAGTTGTTTTAATTTTCATTTCTCATATCAGTGCTTTGGAACATTTTTATATTGTTGATATTTCTTCTTTTGGGAACTTTCTTTTCATTTACCCATTGGGCAATGGCTCATTTGATGTAGTCATAATATATAATCACAAATGATAAGGTGTTGATGTATCAACCCGGGCTGATACCTTTATAAAGTGTGAATAATTTTCTTCATTGGAAATAAGGGAGTCTAGCCATTGGATGTCCAACAAATTCGCCACACTCCTGGGGCATTTAGAAAGCCAAGCCCTGGAGTCAGTTGGACAGTGAGCCAATTTTCAAAGTTTGAGTATATTGAGGCAAAAGATAGAAGTTAGGAGATAACTCAGCTTTTTACCTCTTAGGTGGGAAGAGAGGTATTTTCTCTCCTCCACCATTCCAGTCAGTCATGCTAGCTAGAAGCAGAGCTACTTCCCTAGAATGAAACACTGCATCCAGTGAGTGATAAAAGAAAGACAATACTCTATTCAGAAATGGATGCTGAGAGGCAATCACTGAAGGCCAGATACAACTTAAAAAGAGCACTATACCCTGACAGGAAATAAGAGAGCTAGCTATAGATTCAAGAGAGGGTTATCCCTGGCAATCAAGAATGAACTGCAGTGAGAACTGCATAAAGATTAAAAAAAAAAGACTTGCAGGCTCTGTGGAAAATAATCTTGGCTACATGTGTTCCTTATATTACTATAGTAATAGTAATAATATTACTACTAATAATAAATATGTAAATACAATATATTTATATATGTGATATAATTTATTATATATTATATAGTACAATATACTAATATAGTAGTTACTATTACTGTAGCTCATATATATATACCTACAGTGGAGAGTGTGCCTTCATTTTATGAGTGGAAATTTTTTTTTTTGCCAATCTTATAAATGTCTTTGTTAAGAGCTAATTGGTCTACTGGCTGGATATTAACATCAAATACACAAGTAGGAACTTACAAATTACACTTTTAGGAGTGGGCAAATTTTTTTTTGTACATATTGGTTCTTTCCTTTTATCTTTGCCTCTTCAGGGTAAGTGCCTACTAGTTGTGGTATCATTTGGTGAAAGGATATGTACAGTTCCATAACTTTTGAGGTACAGGTCCAAATTGCCTTTCAGAATGATTAGACAAATTCATAGCTAGACCAACAGTGCATTAGTGTGGGATACCTGACACAAAGGTGAGGTAACTACACGGAGGCATGGTGGTGAAGTCTAGAGAGTTAGAAGCACAGATAGGGGAAGAATGAAGCATTCTTTCAGGAAGGCCCATCAGGAAAGACCCATGGAGTAAAGGAGCTCACTAATGGGAGAATGGGGCCAATCAATCAATCAATATTTATTAAGTGCCTACTATGTGCCAGGAATACAAACAAAGGTAAAAGACCTCCCCTGCCCTCGGAGTCTACAATGTAATGGGGGAGACAATATGCAAACAAATATATACAAAGCATGCTATAGATAGCATAAATAGTAAATAATGAACAGAGGAAAGGCACTAGAATTAAGAGGGGTTGGGAAAGGCTTCCTATAAACATGGGATTTTAATTGGAACTTAAAGGAAGTCAAGGAAGCTGGTAGGTAGTTGAGGAGAGTGAACATTCCAGGCACAGGGGACAGCCAGAGAGAATTCCCAGAGCTAAAAGATGGTGTGTCTTATTTGTGGAATAGCAAGTCCAGTGTCACTGGATCAAAGAGTCCATGGCAGGTAGTAGGGTATAAGAAGACTGGAAAGGTATGAGGGGGTTAGGTTATGAAGGAATTTTGAATGCCAAATAGGAATTTTGTGTAATCCTTGAGGTAATCCACTAGAGTTTATTGAGTAGAAGGTGTGATATAGTCAGACCTGCACTTTAGGAAAATCACGTCAGTGGCTAAATGGATTGGAGTAGGCACACAGACCCACTAGCAGGCTGTTGCAATAATCCAGGCCCGAGGTGATGAGGGCCTGTACTACGGTGGTTGCAATGTCAGAGGAGAGAAGGGAGCATATTGAGAGATGTTGCAAAGGTGAAGTCAACAGGCCTTGGCAGCATTGGATGTTGGGATAAAGGGAGGCAAGAGATAGTGAGGGGTCAAAGGTAACACCTAGGTTGGGAGACTAAAGGACTGGGTGGGTGGTATTGCCCTCTACAGTAATAGGTAAGGTAGAAGGGGGGAGGGTTTATAAGGAAAAACAATGAATTCAGTTTGAGACATGTTAAGTTTAAATTGTCTATTGGACGTCCAGTCTGAGATGCCCAAAAGACAGTTGTACTAAGACTGGAAGTCAGGAGAGAGCTTGGGTAGAATAGGTAAATTTGAGATTAATCAGCATAGAGATGGTAATTAAATCCACGGTGAGATCATCCCAGTAAAGTATTATAGAAGGAGAAGAGAAGAGAGCCCAGGACAGAAACTTGAGGGACCCATATGGCTAGAGAGCATGATCTGGATAAGGATCCAGCAAAGGGGACTGAGAAGGAGGGGTCAGACAGGTAGGAGAAGAACAATTGGAGAGTGGTGTCTTTAAAACCTAAAAAGGCAATCATCAAGGTGGAGAGGATGATCAGGTGATAAAGGCTGCAGAGAAACCAAGAAGAATAACAATTGAGAAATGGGCCTTGAATTGGACAGCTAAGAGATCATTGATAACTTTGGAGAGAGCAGTTTTGGTGGAATGATAAGATTGGAAGCTGGATTATAAGGGGTTAAGAAGAGAGTGTGAGGAGAGAAAGTGGAGGCACCTGTTTTAGACAACCTGTTTGAAGAGTTTATCTACAAAGGGCAGAAAAGATATGAAATGTTAGCAGGAATAGAAAAATCAAATGAGGATTTTTTTCCAGGATAGAGGAGACAAGGGATGTTTGTAAGCAATAGAGAAAGAGCCAGTAGACAGAAGAGATTTGGAGTATGCAATTAGAAGGGTACCCAAAAAAAGATGGGAGAAAAAGATGGGAGGAATAGGCTTCATTTGAACCTTACTTTGATCTGAAACAGTCATAGGAGGATAAAAAACACAGAATGTGGTGTAGAGACACATTCAATTGAGATGAATGAGAAAAAGGAACAGGTAAGTGGGAAGGATAAGAGTGAGGCTAGATTCAGCGAAGGATTAGTCATAAGCAAAACAAACTGCAACCTTGGAGGGTTGATCATAAAGGGGATTTAAAAAGGAAAGAAAGAGCATGAAACTGTGATTGGTGTCTGGACAAAGAGAAGAGGGGTGGGGGGAGAGGAAGCAGACTACATCAAGCATAGAGCAGTAGTGCTGAAAACAATCCTCTTTCACCACCATCTTTGTAAAGAAAAGTGGGAAGCAAAGGAAGAGAAAAGTATAAGGCAATAAGATATAGGGAAATGCATAATTAGTGATCACAATTATGAATGTGAATGGGATGAATTCATCCATTAAAAGGATGAGGAAAGCAGAATGGATTAGAAAGCAGAATCCAACAACATATGGTTTATATGAAACATGCTTGACATGGAAAGATTTACAAAGAATTAAAATAAGAGACCAGAGGAAAAAATATATTGTATTTCAGCTACACTAAAAAAGCAGGTGGATAGCACTCATGATTTTAGACAAGGAGAGAGGATAAATAGAGTTGATTAAAATATATAAACATGTAAACTACATTATGCTTGAAGGTATCACACAATGAAATAATATCAATACTTAACATATATGTCAAATGAGATAACATGCACAGAAGTTTGCAAATCTTAAATTGTTACATAAATGCTAGCTATTATATAACAAGTAGTAGAGCAAAAAGGTAAATAAATTACAGGGGAAAATTGCTTACAAAATCATAATATTGGGGGACCTCAATGTACCTCTTTTAGAACTAGACAATTCTAACAAAGATAAATAAGAATGAAGTTAAGGACCTTAAAAAATTTTAGAAAAATAGACCTCTGGTGATTATCAAGTGTGGATAAAAATGAACACAGAGATGACTCAGCTGTGCATGACAAAGAAAAATTAGGGTATAAAAACCCCCATAAACAAGTAGAAAAGCCAGAATATTAAATATAGCTTTCACAATGCAATGAAAAGGATCATTGGAGAAAGAATTAAAATTAATTGGAAACTAATTTAATCCTAAAGAATTGGTAAGTCAAAGAACAAATCATAGAAAAGATAGATACTTTCATCAAAGAAAATGACAATAATCAGATAAAATATCAAAATGTGTGGGATAAAACATTACTCAGGGGATGGGATTCTTAAATTTTATTGGGTCAGGAACTCCTATGGTAGTTTGGTGAAGTATATAGACATCTTCTAAGAATATTATCTTTAAATTCATAAATATTACATAAAATTACATTAAAACATTACATGAAATTAAACATGTAGAATTACCAAGGAAATAAAATATTAAAATAAAGATATACTTTTTCCCTCATCAAATTTCACATACTCCCTTGAATTCTATCCATGGATCTCTGCATGAGGGCAAAACTTATTTCTCTAAATTCTTTCATTGACAAAAAACAGAAAGAATAAGTCAATGGATTAAGCATGCAACTAAAAAAAAATCCAAGAAAATTAATAAATTTTGAAAACTCAATTAAACACCAACATAGAAATTCTGGAATTCTGAGAGGAGATGAACAAAACTTAAGTCAAAAAAGGAACCATTAATCTGATCAATAAAATTAATAGCTTTTTAAAAAAAATGCATATTTGTTACAGGGTATTTTTTTAATGGGGGAGTTAGGAGTAAAAATATCAAAATTAATATTAGATCTAATTTCTACTGTATGAGTTTAACTGATTTTACGCTATATTATTTTTATAACTGATTCAGCTTTTCCTCTGAGTTAAAGTTACAAGGTAACTTGTTATCTTCCCCTAGAAGCACATTGTCCATCCTTGCCAGTCCTTGCACAATTAAGCAAGCTCTTATCTTCCTAACAAATCTTTCTAGGTGCCAAGGAGTCCTCTAACTCAGGTCAACTCACAAGGTCTGCAAGATGCTGATGAGTCCCATAAAACAATTAACATTCCTTAATTGTCAGAGAAGTGACAGCTAGAGCAGCTTGGTGGTACAGTCTATAGAGTGCTGGGCTTGGAGTCAGGATGACCTGAGTTCAAATCTGACCTCACACACTTACTAGCTCTGTGACCCTGGGCAAGTCACTGAACCCTTTTTGCCTCAGTTTTCTCATCATCAAACGAGCTGGAGAAGGAAATGGCAAGCCACTCCAGTATCTTTGCCGAGAAAACTCCCAAAAGGGTCACAAAGATTTGGACACAACTAAAAAACAACTAAACAACAACAATTTTCAGAAAGGGATGGTCCCTGGCCCCATGCGGGTGTGCTAGCCCACTTTCTTTAAAATAACCAATCAAGGTGTCCCCACAGTACTGCCTACTCTGTAACCAATTATATTGTCTTCTCCACCTCCCCAATCTTCATTCTCCCAAACCAAGTCTTATCTCAAGATCTTTTGTCATTGAGAGAGGCTCAATTTATTGGTTACTGCTAGCCTAACTAATAAATTGATCACGCTTAGACACTATCTCTCAGTTTGCCTTAATTTTCAAATGCCTGTGAAGGGATAGAATGGGGGAGAATGGTCTCTGAAATAGCTCTCCAGGGAAAAATCCTAAGAGTTCACTGGTGGAATTTGCCACCTGAGACTTTTTCCATGGAGGATTAAAACTAGGTGCCTGACCCTCCTGGCTCCAATTTCTTCTTACCTTGAAGTTGGCACCCCTTTGTGGAAAAGTTACAATTTTGTCTGTTTATATTTGTCTCGGGGTGCTGTTTTGTGGAAATAATTTGGCAATAATTGGCAATGCACAGTCCCATAAATCCCCTGGAAATAATCCCTTGAAGGATTTTTTCCCCCTCAAGGAAAACCCCCAATTGAGGTTGGGGGTGGGGGGAACTGAATCACTTCCATTTGAATTGTCTTAGGAATATTATTAAGATCATCTGGCAAGAAAAGGTATTGGACACTGAGGTCCTTTCTAAGAGCTGAACAGCCAACTGATCAAATTTTACTGGAGTACAACTCCAGTGTGCTGGCCATGTTGTTCCAATGCCAAATGTAAATTTTCCTAAAAGATTATTTTATGGAGAATTCACACAAGGCAAGCACTCACATATACGTCAGAATACAGGTCAGAATACAAGGATATTCTCAAAGTCTCTCTGTAGAACTTTGGAATTGATGGTGTGACATGGGATACTGGCAAAGGACCTCCCAGCATGGCATGCCCTCATCAAAGAAGGCTCTGTACTCTATGAGTGAAGTGGAGTTGCAGTAGCTCAAAAGAAATGTGAGATGCACAAATTTAGAGATATCTCCACTTCAAATGTTCATGTGGACTATTTGCGCCTGACCTATTCTAGGTAGAGCCTTCTGAGCTTGTATTAGTCTGATCAGTCATAGTTGGACACACTATACCTTGACTCCGACGTAGTGATGTCACTGTAGTCCTCTTCAAGAACTAAGGACAACAACCTTCACGATGCTAATTGACTAACAGAAGCTATTTTGAAAGAAATTTGTTTAACTGAGGAAAGCATCTAGAAGATAAGTGAAGCTAAATTCTCAGTTAATTTTTTCCCCTGCTTTAAAGTAACTATACATATTTTTTCTGAGAACTTTAATTGAGAATGGGTTTTGAATATTAGAAATTGTAAATTCAGGTTTAGTTGGGTCCCAAAACTAAAGTTTATAGATTATGCTCACTTGTGCTATTCACCCCCAAATTTTGGGCATTTATCTATTTCCAGAAGGATCTCCTAATCTCTTTTATAATAGATTGTAATTGATGAGTTAAAAGATACAGCCCGCAATGTCTATGAGTGACAAGGAGAAAGAAAAATCTAAACCTAAGGCCCAAGCTAGATGTTTCTACTTTCTGAAAGAAGGTCATATTGTTAAGAATCATAAAAGAAGAGATGGATAATAAAGATAGTCCTTAAGACAAAACTATCTCTGGAAAATATTAGATATAGACTACTGCTAATGAGTTTAATTTTCATATTGCCACCCAATGTTTGACATTGGGCAATGTGTTTGGAAACTGCAGCAGAGGGTTTTTGTCCTTGGAGTGTACTTTGATCAAGATTTCTCCATACCGGATGAGATCAGTTTGGAACGTCAGTGGTTAGTGTTTGGAAATGTGTGCTACTGTTGTGTTGCCATTGTGTGAAAAATGTTGAAGGCTGGAGAACGGTTATTTGGGTGTTTTGGAGAAGGGAAAGGGATGTTTTTACTCTGCTGGGAGAACTCTGTCTAGATTCTGAGGGGTGGCGTCTGTTAACCGGATTTTACCAAGCCAGTCTCTAACCTGAGAACGATGAAACAGGAAGCCAATGACAAAGTGACAGTTTAATTAATTAGTTTCATTATGAGGAACAGATTTGTAAACTGGGAATTCTCCTCATTAGAATTCCACCTCGCTAAAGAGAAGACAGAGATTATATACACATATTACAATAGGAAGGGGGTGGGGAGGGAAGGTGGATTACTAACAATCCTTCCCAAAGCCAGGCTGGTTTCCCAGGATAAACCCACAAATGGAAGACAATTCAACAATTCTAGAGTCCTGTGGGAGCAATATTGCTCGAATCCTTGAGGATCATTACTTGATGGGTCACAGCAGAGTTCTGTGACAGGAAACTGCAATCTTTGATTCAATTTACTTAAGGTACATAGGCATAAGAATACCAGTGATCATGAGTGTGATCAAAGGTTTGATTGATCATTTCAAGCTGCATTGTGAGCTGACTCAGAAGAGAGGCAATTGTGAAAAATCTTTAGTATAAAAAATGTGTATATTCATTATACATATCATATCAATTATTGTAAAAATCATAATTCCCTTCACATGTCAGTGCAGTTCCAGGGTGAAAAAAAAAGTAAAATTTAATTTGGTAAGATGCTTTGTGTGACTTCTGTACATAGTATTACAGAAATTTATTGTTAATTGGATAGACCAGGCTTTAGTAAGCTTTTAAAGGTTTTGATAATTGCTAAGAATACCTTAATGAATTTTAGGAGGTTTGCAGCCATGGTTAATTATAAGCCTCTCTCCTCTTCCGAGAGAGAGAGAGAGAGAGAGAGAGAGAGAGAGAGAGAGAGAGAGAG
>NW_020954702.1:4780845-4994779 GCF_900497805.2 Vombatus ursinus
GAGAGAGAGAGAGAGAGAGAGAGAGAGAGAGAGAGAGAGAGAGAGAGAGAGAGAGATGAGGTGCTTTCATCCCCTAAAGAATAACAGAATTGCATTTAATTAGCAATAATTCACTAGAGTTTAATTGGTATAGGTAAATTAAGGACAAAGCTGAAATAAACTATGCAACTTAGGAAGTAAAAGTTTAGTAAGTCATTAATTTTGTTTAATATCAACTTATATGAAAGGAGAAATTCAGTTCAATAAAGATTAGTTATGAGAAACCTTTTTTATTCTTTATGATATGGAAACTATAGTAATAGAATGAGAGCTTGCAATTTCCAGGCTCCAAAGCAGGGGAATGGGAACGTAAAGCTGAACACAAAATGAATTGATCCAGCTCTTTGGGTGATTTGAAAGGGAAATAGAAAAAAGGTTATATGGGTCTAAGATGACCACCACATGTCTTTAAAAATGAGCTAATTGATAACAATAGCTCTCAATTTTTCAGTGCTGCCAGAAATGTTTGAACTTTTAAATGTTACCATTACTGGTTATAAGATCCATATATTTGGTCGAAATCTGTCTTGAAACTAAATGATAATGTGGTCTAAGTATGTTCCTCTACTAGGGTAATTGTAGTATATTAGAACTTTCTTTAGGGGGGGACAAATAACATTGATTTTGGGGGGGGGGTAATTGGGGTTAAGTGACCTGCCCAGAGTCACACCGTTAGTAAATGTTATGTGTCTGAGGTCAAATTTGAACTCAAGTCCTCCAGACTCCAGGGCTGGTGCTCTATCCACTCCTAGCTGCCCTTCAGTAGATTAGAACTTAACACAAACTGCAATTGCTATTTGGCATCAAGACATGTATGGGTTATATGCCCAATTTTTATCTGTTTACTAATCTGTAAAGTGGAAAAGATAATGCCTAATATAATTTGGCAATTCATTGTATTAGAAATGTTGGTAGAAAAATAAATTCTCTTTTAATCTGGATTCTCTTTGGTTATAAATTAAAAGAACGATGTAAAATGTTTGAAAACTTATTTATTTAGAAGTATAATAGAGAATAGTAATAATTTTCTGTAAAGTTGATATAGCAAAGATTTCTTTAAGATGTCATCATCTGTAAAATTTGGAGTCCTAAGATCTTACCAGCCCTGCTAACAGGTTAAAGTGGTTAAGTTTGAGAAATAGTGCAGAGCCCTGCAACATACTGGCAGTTGCACAGAACTTCAATACTTTAAAATTTCAAGATCTAGCCCCCACATTCAAGCTAGAAGGTAATTTAATTTTAGTTGGGAATAATAACAATATATTTTAGGGTTCCCCACACCCATAAAATCAGAGGTCTATCTAGAAATGACAAAGAGGAGAGATTCAATTCATAACTCTGCCCAGTATACACACTGCCCTGAGAGTCAATTTCTTAGTACACTATGTGATAAGATTTTAAAAATTGCAGGGTAAACCTTGCTAATTTGTGGGAAGAAGAAGCTGTTTATACTGAGTCAAGGTAATAATGAGATACAGGTTCCTAAACTTGCCATCTACTTGCTAGGAAATATCTCAGAATGATAAGGGAATAATTAGACAAATAAGAAGAAGTTTGTGGGACAAAGACTAAATCGGAAACATCTGTTTCATTTTAAGGAAAAGAATTTCAGTGGAATTAGTTATCTTAGAGGACAGTAACGGAACATTCAGACAAAGGTCTGTAACCTTTGGAGTTAGATAAGCTCAGAATTACTTATAAGGAACAATTGTCACTAAAGTGCTTAGCACAGTGTCTTGCCAATATCATATACAAAGCACCATATAAACATTGGCTATTGTGAGTGCTTCATTCTCAGTGCTCCTCCTTGACAATTATATACTAGGGTTTAGATGTGACTACTATATACTAATACCTTAAGTGCTTCCTTATAGTATGCAAATTAGGAATCTTTATATTGGATCTCTTTATGTTCCCTGGGCTCTATGCCTTGGGTAGCCATAACTCTTTGTTAAACTTCTCAAAGACTTTGGTTTGAAGAAGTGGGGTCACACCCTGTCAGAATAAGACCAGACTCCTTAGAGCCTTTTGCCTGAGCCAAAAATCATAACACCCTACCAGCCTTCCATCTAGAATAGTAGAGTAAGAAATCTGAACAATGGCTTATAATATTTAACCCAGAATACTTTGAGCTGACCTAATAATGACAGTTGTGAATTTAAGCTGGTACAGTCTTACATGTATTTTGTAGTGATTTAGTTGTGAGATTCATTTGTCTTATATGATTTCATTTACATTGAGATATATCTTCCCATTAGGATAATTAGTCAGAACTTATTACCACTCCCTGTCACCTCTATTTCTTAGTTGAAAGGGGAAAGTAGTAACATCTAACCCGTCCCCCCATTATCTCATGTATATGTTACCTTTTTGCTGATTCTGTCTTTAATGAAATGAGTTTTACCTTCCCAAATTACATGGATTGGGAGTTTAAAAGCCACTTGTGATAGAATGATTTTCTATGTAAGATAATTTGGAAATGCATTTGACTAATTTGATGTCATCTGACTAGTAATAAGTTTTGTTTCATGTTTTAAATTCGTGATATTGTGAATGTTATTGTATTTCTAAATTTTCTTGTATTGTAAATTCTGGGAAACCATTGTTTAGGAAATGCAGTTTAGAGAATGATAAGACTGTGTCATTGGAGAATTTGACTCCTTTTGATTCAGATATTGTAAAATTGTTAATTAAGTTATTAGAGGTTATTGTCATAATGTTAAAACCTTGGGTATATTTTAAAAGGAAAGAATAATAATTACTTTGTGGAAAAGGAGAGATAGAAATAGAGATAGAGAAAGAGATAGAGAGAGAGAGAGAGAGAGAGAGAGAGAGAGAGCTTATAAAAATCTCCTTATTTGCAAACTTGCCAGGTTTCTTGGGACCATGTACTTGAGCAGTGTCATAGAATCTTATCAGTACTGTGTAAGAATTTGTGAATTGGTTTACTGAGAAAATGAGAAGCCCTCCTCCATTACAAACAATGAAGTCTTTAACCAAAGGGGAGAATTTGTAAGTTTGCTTATAGTATAGATGTGCTTTATGTGATGATTTGTAATTAGGAAATGATTAAGATATACCTGGAATAGGATATCTTGAAGTTCTATCTTGAAGCAACTTAGACTTAACAGAGTCCAGTCTTGGAAATTTAATTTTGCTTAAGGAATTAATATACAATACCTTAAGAGATGGATATCTGTTAGTCTGGAGATTTGCACTAATTAGACAGTGTTTTTTTCTGAAGGGTTTTTTTGAGTGATTTGTTAGCAGCCTGCTAATAATTACATATTGATGTGTGAGGTTAGGTCCTTGAAATATACCTACATGTACAGCATGCAAATTACTTATGTACATACAAGCAAATTACACAAGAATTACCTTAAATATGTCCCCATTGTTTAAAGGGTATTTAAGGACAGTAGTCTATGTGGGTATAATATCTATTCCACTTGAACATGGTTAATAACTGAACATATTTTACTATAGACAGCTCATTTATATACATTGTTCTTTGTATACAATTGGATTTTTACACACCCTATCCCAGGTCTTTTGTTGCAACTGAAAAATAAGGATCTTTTAAATAGTTCATTTGTGTAGCCATTGAACCTAGGAATAGAAGTCATTGTTCAAAGAGTGTTGTTACTTATGTGTTAATATATAGGATTAGATCCTTAATAGCATCTCATCCTCCTAAAGGGGGAATTAATTAGAAAGGAAAATTTTGAGAAAGTAATAAGATCAGACAATTATATATGTCAAATGTAAATTATTCTAATGGTATATACAAGCCCTGAGTTTGTTCTAATAATTGGGTTCAGGATTTTATATATACAATTATATTGTTCACCCACTGCACAAAACAGGCACTTAAAAATGTTTAGGTTCTCATTTCTCAGTTGTTATGTGAATTTCTTAAACATATCAATGTAGCAATTTGATAACTTACATCACTGGACAGTTATATATAGTAAAATTGAAGTGTTTTCCTCCCTTTGTGAGGCTTAAGTCCAAAACAAAGAATAAAATAAATGAACACTAGTCTTAAAAAGTTAAATGATAATGGAATCATTGTCTATTTAAAAAGCACTCAATCTTAGCTTTCATGTCTGCTTTGGTAAGTATTAAATTTTTAACCAGAAGGGTTCATTTTATAAGTCAGATCCTCATAGATTTCTTTTTGAGATTCTTCCTCCAGCCAGTTACTGGAAGTGTTGATATCATGTACAGGATTTAAATAAAGTTAAAATAGCAAAGGGTACGTAAAAACTTAAATTCTTTGAAGTTTCAAATGAACTATGGGTTCCTAATTTGATGTCCTTATAGCTCTGTTGTTAATAGGATTAGAACTATAAGGTTTGAGCTTGTTTTCTATATTAAACTGTACTGAATTCTGTAACTGGCAGATTTTAGCAGAAACATCTAAGAATTTCTACAAGTATCTTGAACCAGAGAAGCAGATCTTCTAGGAAGAGCTTCTCTGAGAATGCCCAAGAGGAGATGTTTTCAAAAACCAGATGACTACATGAGATATCTGAACCTTAAGATATGACGTGCTGATGAAATGGACAGGAACACCTAGGTTTAAAACACCCTGTCAGCCCTCTCTCTGGGTCTTTTGGCACAAATGGAGGCTATCTATTGACCACTTTATTATCAGGCTACATGCCCCTGCTAATAAATGATATCTTGCACAAAGATTTGCTTCTGTTTACCCTTTTGTCAAATTTCCCTTGTGACAATAGGGTAACTTCTTTTTTTGAAGCAAGGGTGAAGGAGACAGTGGCAGAAGGCAACTCAGTGATATGAGATAGAGAAGAGGTAAAAAGAGGAAGCTCTTTGTGAATAGCCTCAATTTTTTTTTTTCAGTAAAATATACATCACGGTTTTTAACTGAGAGGATGGGGAGAAGGGAGCCATGGGAAGTTCTAGGAAGGAAGAAAGGGTTTGGAAGAGCTGCTGCGGTAAGTTGGACAGTTGAGCTAATTAGAGAGGTGCGAAGATTGCCTAGCATCAATGAGGGCCCACTTGATGTTGTGTAATATAAATCTGTAGTGGACCCAGTCATAACAGTTGTGTGATTTTCTTCACTTTTGTTCAACAGAATATATGTAAGAGCAAAGGAGTAATACAGGTTTGAGTTTGGCAGGGTACAACTGATGATATGACAAGGAGGCTAGGGACTCCAGAAGAGGATAACATAGAGTTGAATTGGATCACCAAAGGGTCAAAATGGAGAAAAGAGGAGAGAATGGTTAGTACAGTGCTGGCCTGGGGGCCTGGTAGAGAACCAAAGGGTCAAGGGATTGTTGGTCACGGTGTGGACAAAGAGAAGGGTTTGGTATTGAAAGACAGTGGAAGAATTAATTGATCATGATCAGATAAGGGAATTTCGGAGTTCATGAACATGGAAATGGTGCATTTTGATAACGGCAAGATCAAGAATATGACCATTCTTGTGTGTGGCTGAGGTGGGGTGGAGGAGCAGATAATGGAAAATGAACAGCTTGAGGAAAAGAGAGGTTAGGATGTTTGAGGAAGTATCAAAATCTATATTGAAGTCCCTGAATATTTAGGCAGAAGTTCGGAGAAAAAAAAAAGATTGTGAGCCATGTACTGAAGTCGTTAAAGAAGGAAGGTGTCTCAGAGGTCTATAGATAGCAGCTATCAGGATTGTGATTGGGTAGCAGATATGGATTGTATGGACCTCAAAGGAGGAGAGGTTACTAAGTGATGGTGGTAGGGGGAGAACCTAGAAGTGGCAGTGGGCAGCAAGGAGCATTTCAACTCCTCCACTTGCATCAGTAAGTCAAGGGGAATGAGTGAAAACATGACTAGGACTAGAAAGACACAGGGTCTGGGAAGGTGTGTCATCAGGAGACAGCTAGGACTCAGTGAGAGCCAGAATATGGAAAGAATGAGAAAGGAAAAGATTTGAGATGAAGCAATTTATTGTCTATGGGTCAAACATTATAGAGGGCACATTGGAAGGGATGTGTATTGTTTGGTTGGGACTTTGAGGTGCATGGTTTGAGGGGGATGGGAATAAAGAACTGGAGAGTGGGGGCTGGGAAATGGGGTTTACATGATGGTGTTCAGAATCACTGAGATGTGGAGGGTATGACCAGGTGGGAGTTTGTTATTAAGTGAAAAAATTTAGATTTTCAAAGTCAATAGTATTATGCTCTATGAGTGAATTTCTTTCAGAGCCTTGGGCAGTTTAGGCAAGAGGGCAAGAACTTAGAGCAGTTCTGAATTCAGAAGGGAGAGAAAACAGGTCCAGGAATATTATCTTTATTTAGACCTCTGTGCTTATGATATTTTAATACTGAGTCCTCCACTTTGCTTTTTGGCCTTGATTTTGCTGTCTACAGTTTGGATCTAGCTGAACAAAATGTCTTATTTTTCTGTCTCTCTGTCTCTGTCTCTGTCTCTGATCTTCTCTATTTATTAGTATGTTAGCAGAAATACAGGGTGTTCCAAAAGCCTTGTGCAATTTTCAGCTTTAATAGACTGAAGCCTTTTAGATCATCTTATACAACAAACAGCTTAGGGTTTGTTAGCCAATAGTTTTTACATGTGTGGAAAGGGAGGGTAAAAGTTCAGATAAAAACTTCAGGTGCTTCCTCTTGGATATCTGCTCCACACAGCTCTTCAGTTCTATTTTTCTTCTTGCTATAACTTCCTCCTTCTTCTTCCTGTAAGCCCCTTCGACCTCAAGACCAGCGTTAGGGTTGGGCGTGAGTTGTGTGGTTGTGGTTTGTCCTTCGTTCTCAAAGAGGACCATGACGTCAGGGAGAGGATGACATGACTTGCAATTGAATTAGATTTGAGGGAGGGAGGGCTGTGCAAAGTCACAAACCTTACTTTGTCCTCCAGAGCCATCTGGGTTCAGTGGCCAGATATCAATCAGGATGACTGGTGATGGCCCAGGTTAGCAGTGGGACACCTTGACCTTTTTAAGCTGATTGATAAATCTTATCTGGAAAGATTTTCCATGTCCCCTGTACGACTCTAAACATTGGGCTATAAGCCAGAGTGTGGTTATCTATGTTGACCTGAGAATTTAGCCAGTTCTCAGCAAAAGATATGCTATGGGAACCTGACCAGTTCATCAGGACATATCAAGTTAATTAATATTCTAAAATGTTTTGCTTGCTCCAGGAACTTGGCCAGTCCCTGGACCAAGTAAAAACATCTACTAGAACCATGGATACCTCTGGCACGGGCCTTCTTTGTTAGAGGCCCTATTTAAATCCTAATTGGGAAAGCCATCTTTGGATTCTCACCCATGGAGAGGACGCTTTGCCTGGGACTTTCCCAATCGGGACTCTGAAAGCTGTACCCCAAGAATCCCCAGCTTGGACTTGAGGCGTTGGTACTTCCCTAGATTGGTGATGTTTTCTTATATTACTGCTATCTTTTGTATTCTTAACCTGACTATAGTCATATTGCTAATTGTATGCTGCTATAAAACTACCTTTTCTACACCTATATTATAAACTTAATTAAAGCTACCTTCACTTATCTCTCTAGGAGTTTGTCATATTGTAGGAGCGAATCCAAACCACATTTTTCTTCCTTAATCACACATAAGCTAAAGTCTTCAAGTTCTCACTTTGAGTGAGGCAATTCCCATCCAGTGAATATAGCTCTTTAAGAAGTGAATCAAGGGATGGTCACTTTAATCAAAAAAAAAAATCAAACTGGAATGGGAAGACTCTCAGGATTGCTGGCCTAAAGAGAAACAGTTATTACTTACATTCACTCTGAGCCAGGAGGGCCCAAAAAATAACCATTAAGTGGTGCTTGGGCAGGTCTGGGACCTATTGTTGTCCAATGACTGAGATCCAGAGTGAATTGGGAAAGTCTGTCCTCATAAGAAGGTCAGTTCTCTTTCCCCAAGATTGGGGGCGTGGTAAAACATGGGTTACATTGCTATTGGCCAATAATTTTTTAGTTTCTTGTAAAACCAGGAACAGTATGGTTGTTCAGTCATTTTCAACTCTTTGTGACCCCATGGACCCATAGCACACCAATATTGTCCATGGAGTTTTCTTGGCAAAGATACCGGAGTGGTTTACCATTTCCTTTTCCAATGAATTAAGGCAAACTGATTAAGTGACTTTCCCAGGGTCACACACCTAGAGAGTATCTTAGGCTGGATTTGAATTCAGGTCTTTCTGACTCCAGGTCCAGTGCTCTATTCCCTGAGCCACCTAGCTACCTCCAAGTACAGTATATTTGGCAATATATTTTCTAAGCTGCAAGATGTGCTGGTTTTGAATGTTTAAATCCTTCTTCCCATTTTCTGAGACACCAAAGCACAATACAATGGATAGGCATGGCTCTCACCCATACATCAGTAAGTATGGTTTAAAGCCTGTGGTAAATTCCTGGTAGTACTATATGCATATTAAAAAAGGCCACATATTGATTTCACTGAAATTTTTGTTCTAGTTTCAGTATTCCTAACATGTTCAACAATAAATTTAAACTAGTGTAGAAATCACATCTGTTTGAATCAGATGTTTGTCCTTCATTTTTGAAGAGGACCAATGACACCTTGAGTGATATCTTGACTTGTGGGTGAATTGGATTTAAGTGAGGCAGTCAGCCTCACTATCTCTTCCAGAGTCATTGTAGTGGCAAGACAAGGTCAAGATGACTGGTGATGGCCTTGGCATCTTCAATATCTAACCAAGCTCTAACTCTGCCACAGTGCCTGCTTCAGCCACCTTCATGGCCTTTGGAGCAAACTGTTTTTATCCTTCCATTCTGCTTTGCGAGCCCTCATGCCAGAGGTACTAGTCCTCCCGAGCAAGGTGGCTCAGTGGATAGAGAGCTGGTCCCAGAGTCAGGAAGACCTGAGTTCAAATGTGGCCTTGGACACATATTAGCTGTGAGACCCTGGGCAAGTCATTTAACCTCTGTCTGCCTTAATCCACTGGAGGAAGAAATGTCTGAGGATATAGTTTATGTGGACTATGGGACTTCAACTCATCAGGGGCAGCTAGGGGCTCCCTTACAATTTTCTTAATATCTACATGGATATCATCACCCAATTAGCTACTTTATTTTATCCTTTAATCCATGAATCATTCAAAAAATTGTGAACAGCTCTACCTTCTCTTTGTCATCACTTAGCCTCATCTCATTCACCCTAAGCAGCAATTTTTGGAACTAGTTCATTTTGGTTGGTAGCCAAACATCTTTCAGAGGCAATATGGTGTGTTGGAAAGTGTGTTGAACCTGGAGTCCAGAAGATGTAAGTTTCATTTCTGCCTCTCCTCCTTAATAGCTATAAGACCATGGACAAGTCATTTAACCATTCTGAGCTTGTTTCCTCAGCAAACTAAAAAATACTGTATAAATGCGCTGTATTCCATTGCCCTTTGGGTTACCAGTAATTTTGATTCTTTCGAGATTGTGGTGTTCCATGATTTGCAGCCTCATAACATTGTAATTTCAGCGTTAAATATTTTATCAGTTTTACCTTCTCCAATGCAATTTTTCTTAAGTAGAAAATGGGAAGGTTTCATTCAAAGACAGTCTTTCCCCATTTCCTCTTCCTTGAAAATAATCATTTTTACTCTTCCACTAGTCATATATTGAAGTCACATGTTGGCAAATACATATATCCTCCTTATTCAAACCAGCCAAGAAGGACACAGAGTCTAAATCATTCAATTAGTGCCTTTTGCAAGACTTCTCAGTTCCAAATGTTGAGCTTTAATTTTTAAGAGTATAAATCCATGAGATTCTGATTGCTTTGTTCAACAACTTCAGTTCCTTTTTCACTTTAAGCAAATGATACAATAGGATGAATCAGGAGAGTTGGTCATTCGTTCCCCTCCACCTACTCCCTTTTTTCCCTTGTTGGGGCGTAAAATAATGTGTTGTTCTTGTAATTTAATTTCGTGTTTCATTTCTTATTTATACAACTATACACAGCACCTCACGCTCAAGTAAGTACCACAATAGAAAGAAGAGGGGTATGCACGTCCCGGTTGCACCCGTGGTGGACGGGATCCGGGGGAGGACGGCCCAAGCTGGCCGGCCACTCCCAGCCCGGGACTCCACCCCTCCTCCTCTTTCCACCAGCCCGTTTTCCAGAGCGGTGAGAAACTAGGGGCCGGGACTGACGTATTCCAACGGGCCTCGGGGGCCAATCATCAGCGCGAACGAAAGGGGGCGGGACCACGAGCCTAGCTGAGGCGGTGAGAGGCGGGGGTGGGGGAAAGAGGAGAGAAAGAACCGAGAGGCGGACGGTCACCTGATCGCTTTCCTGCTGGGGCTCGGGCGCTCGTCCTGAGCTCGGGATTCTGACATTGTCAGCAGCCGCCGTCTCCCAAGTGTCCGCGTCCCCTGTGGGTCGGCGGGAAGTGACCCCCACCCCCACCCCGGGCCGTGTAGCTGTCGGGGGTGAGTAGAGCGGGGTAGGAGGCGGGCGGGAGGCTGCGGGTCTGCGCCCTGGGGGAGGGGCGGCCGCAGGTGGGAGGGTGTGGGGGCGGGGGAGGAGCAGGCGCCCGGGCCCGGGGCGCCCTGCGGACGGCGACCCCCCGCTGGGCTCTCTGCACATAGCCCAGTCTGGTGTTGGGGGGGGTGTTCCCGTGCCCAGGCCGTTGGCATGTTGCAGCTGTTACACCTCAGCAGACTTTACCCCCGTGTAATACTAAGCCGTATGGCTTAGTATTTGCTTTATATTCCCGCCAGCCACCCTTTGGATCCATAGTTCTTGACTCCTCGAAACCCCTCACCACCCAACCCTCAAAAGAACCCCACCCCTCAGATTTAAGTTGGGTATGACAAACCTTCGTGGTTACAGCGTAAACATATTGCTTTCAGCTTATTTGAAGGTCTTCTTTTTCCGGGAACCGAAAACTCGGATGCATTAGAACTTACTCATATGTAGTAAAAAAAATAAATCACTCTATCAACTATGTCAAATATTAACATTTTGAAAATCACTTCTGGCATGCAGCGTTATAAAATGCTTAATGAATATTGTAGTTCTAATTGTTTCTTTCTCTTGAAGAAAAATTCAAGTTTGGACAGAGCTAAGGGAATGAAATAGTAATTGTGGAAGCTGTGAAAAATGTCACCAGAAAGCATATGATTTAAAAAGAAAATGTTGTATAGGCACTAGGTTCTTTTTGGAGTGTTAATGCCAGTATTCGAACTGTTTGCCATTATAAATTTATCTGGTTTTGTGTTTTAAATAAAGAAATTAATCTCTTTATGATAATAGTGATTATGCAATTTGTAATATAACACTCCTAAATCATAGAGGCTCTTAGGTTTTGAATAACTAAAAGCTATAAACTGCAAATGTAGGAACATATTGGTGGCAAAATATTTCATCTTATCAGATTGATGTTAAATGCTTGTTGACTGACCGGTGTTAGAAAAACAGGAGTAGGATTTCCTTCGGTCAATGAAGTACAGCTTGTTTAGAAGCAATCTAGAGGATTGTTTTTTTAAAAAAAAGAAGCTTGGAGTAGGAAAGTATTGTGAACAAATCATCTTTCAGCTTGGTGCAGTGGGAAGTGTGCTGACTTTGGAGAAAGAGGAATTGAGTTTAAAGAACGGCTCTGCCACTTCCTTTCTTTGTGACCTTGGACAAACCATTTAACTCTTTTGGGGCCTCAGTTTCCTTTCCAATTCTGTTATCCTGTGAAGTCGCTTAAAAAAAAACAAAAAAACAACACCCACCCGTATTTAATAAGTCAATATCGGTTAACCAGTAGATTGTGTTAGAAAATAGTTTGGCTCCTTTAAAGTCAGGTTGCTGAGTCATTCACCCAGGAAGAGCCTGAGAGGTAATTAGAAACAGCTGGGACTTACATGACTCCACTATAAAAGGCAAACCAGAGCTAGGGAAGAGGTGAGTGGTTGTAGTGTTGGTGAATTTGGCCAATTAAAACTTTGTGGTTCCTAGTAAGTAGGGAAGTGTCGGTGTGGTATTTAAATGCTGGTGCTCCGATCCTAGGGTTACTTAACAACTGACAAACTGAAAGAATGTCCAACCTGTAGAAATAACTGAAGAAGTGTGTGGAGTAATATTTTTGACCAAATGGTTTGAATGTGGGCTTTTCCTCTCTAGGCAACACTGGAATTTCTCTTTCATGCCACAGCTCTTCATCCTGAAGCTTTACTCCAGCTCTGGAATGCACACACATTGAAAGGGCCACATTTCATTACTCTGCAGGCTGCTCTCCTGGACTTTCTCTACATTTTCATTCATTCTCTGTCTCTATCTCAGTCTCTTTCCTTTTCCTTCTCTCCCTGTCCCTTTAGCTTACTTTTATGTGTTATCTTTCCCTTTATAGTGTAAGCTTCTTTAGAAGGGAGAGTGTTTTTTCTGTTTGTATTTATATTACCAGCACTTAGTTGACTGACTTACTGTTAACAGCCAGGAAAAAAACAAAAACAAAAACACTGTCCTGTCTTTTTTTTTTTAAACATCAGAAGGGTTGGGTTTTTTTTTTTTTTTAGTGTTTTGTGTTTTAAATAAAGAAAATCTCTTTATGATAATAGATGCGATGTGTCTCTGGTTTTCTTGTTCCTTTTCACCCCCACCTCCCACCCCTAAGACTTTTCATGAATAAATTGTGCTGTGCCTCACACACTGCCCCAGACACAACTGGAAGCAGAATTGTAAGTACTAAATACCATTAAATGGCTTCCTTGGGAAATTTCTTCTATTTTTCCTCTTATCTTGGTGAACAGTTTTAATGATAGTGTTGTTAATAGCTTTAAACATGAGTATCACCAACTCAATATTGCTGTGAATGGGGAAAAAATCATTCTGCTTTTGGATCTCATTTGGGTGATTTTACTCAATTTATCTGCATGCCATCATCTGGACAATAGAAATCCATCCTTCCTTCCTTCCTTCCTTTCCTTCCTCTCCTTCCTCCTTTTCTTTCCTCCTTCCTTTGTGGATGGTTACAATCAGCTATTTGAGTGATTAGAGATCTCAGCGGGCTGTGTAGTATTCTAGGGCTTGATTTAATCACAATGGCATATATAAATAGGAGTACTTGAACAGAGGAAAATTCACCTTCTGTTTCATTTCTTACTTGGACATCCTCTATGATTGTGGCAAATACCTTAGGTGGTAATAATAGGTCACTGATGGTTCTTGAACAATCTTATCCATCTTGCATCTTTCAAGGAATTTTGTGTGATGTTAATGTCATCATTTGACAGTGCCAGCAGTTTGTAAGGCTGTATGTATCTTGTCAGATTGTCAAGATCCCACTTAAGTACAGTGGGATCTTGTATTATTCTCTTCAACCTGAAAGCTCTGGAATATGCCATTGTGTTTATGCGTATATTATGTAAAGAGGTTTTTTTAGGTGATAACTCTTGGACTGTATCATTTTTTCATCTTCTTTGGTTTTCAGGCAGTTTTTTTATGATTTTTTAAAAATGTATTTTGTTTTATCATGTTTTTCAAGAAGCCTAATGATTCTTCAGTCTTTTCCTTATTCTCTTTCCCAGGTCATTTGTTTTTGGTAGCTACCTCATGTATTCAGAGGCAAGTAGGTGGTGCCTCTGAATACTTGAGGTAGAGTGCAGACAGGAAAGACCTGAAACCCAACCAGCCTCAGACACTGACTGGCTTTTTGAACTGGGCAGGTCACTCTACTCTGTCTGACTTAGTTTCATCAGCTGTAAAATAGAACCTACCTACCAGCGTTGTTGTAAGGATCAAATGAGATGATATTTGTAAAATGCTTCATGTAGTGTCTAGCACGTAGGAAGTACTTAATAAATGCTAGTTTCCTTTCTTCTGATTTTTAGTCTTTTGATTTTGTTCTAATATTCCTTATCAGGAACTTGAATTTTGTAGCTGTGCTCCATATCTTTCAGGATGTCTACTACTTAGACAAGATTTTCCACCTTCTGTACTCAGTTGTTTGTTTTTTCCTAATTTTCTATAAAAACTCTAATTTGATTATCTCTCTAGCTCTTCCTTCACTTCTTCCTTCCACTCTTAGATTCTTTGTGAGCAATCCATCATTTTTTTTCTTTCTGGGTTTCTACTTGGAATTACTGCAAAATTACTTCTGAAATTTATCTTGGGTTTCATAGTATTTCTTCATTGTATTGGAAGTTTTCTTCCGTTTACTTACATCTTTGTTAAGCTTTCCATTAGTGAAGGCTAGTGAAAGTCTCCCCTTTCTTTTGAACTTCATTTAGCTGTAGAGTTACTCTGGTTTTACGGTGGAGAACTGCTAATGGCTACATTGTGTTTTTTCATTCCTTGGCCTGGTATACTGAGGTGAACAGTTCATTGGTACTGGCTGGAGTAGTTGAGATGGGATCACAGGGCTCTCTGGAATCTGCCCCTCTGCTTCCCTATTGGATTGGGTTGATGAACTGAGCCTTATTCCCCTCTAGGATCCTAGTCCTATATGAAGGTGTTGAGTTAGGAATCTCTCTTAGGCTCAGAGGACAGTAATTTTAGAGGATTTTACAATCCCTGTTCCCTGACCCTCTTACAATTGTCCTGCTTTCTGTTGTAGTTCTAGACTAACGCTGCATCCTCTGCAGTCTTGAATGGGTTGGAGAAGTTGAGGATCTCAGGCTAATATAATCAGTTCCTTCCTTTCCAGGAAGATAGGAATCCTGTATGTACTCTGTGCTTTTCCTTCATTACTTCTTCACAGTTCTGGGTGGGACTGCAGAGGTAGAGCATCCTGTGGCTAATTTAATTTTTATGGTTTTCCAGAATAGTTGCTCCAAGTTACAATTCTGCTTCAGAATATTAGTGTGTCTGTATTTCCATAGCATACAAGGCACATAGGTGGGGAAATGGATAGAGTGTCACTCCTTGAGTCAGAAAGACTCATCTTCCTGAATTCAAATCTGGCCTCAGACATTTACTAACTGTGTGACCCTGGGCAAGTCACTTAACCCTGTTTGCCTCAGTTCCTCATCTGCAAAATGAATTGGAGAGAAGGAAATGGCAAACCACTCAAGAATTTTTGCCATGAAAACCTCTAATAATATTATGAAAAGTTGAACATGACTGGAAAAAAAAACAAACTGAAATGTTATACAGCCACAGATACTGTTATAGTACCTTTAGGAATTAAAATGTTGAGGTAAAAAAGCAATTTTGTGCTTGCAGTTTAAAAGTCACTTGAGAAATGGCTTGGTGTGAAATACCCTCCTTATAAAATCAAGGAGAATGTGTATGTTTTATCCATTACCTATGAGAATCTGTGAACAGTCCCTTGAAAAGATGACTTAAATGTGGAATACTTATCCCAGTGGAGTCATAGAGAAAGTGTGTGTGTGTTTTTTTTAATCTATGATAAATGAAATTTAATTGGTTGTGGAGAGAGACTGTTAAGATAGTGTGAAGAAATTATTTCCTGTTGTGGATGAGGAAAAACCAACTTCAAAGAAAGGAGAGGAAAAGGTCTTCTTTTGCTTTGAGAAAATTTATTGACTGAAGACTGAGTTTTTGCAAGTAAAGAAAAGTCACCTGGTAATATAGTCAGGATTTTTATGGTGATTCAGGCTGTGACATTGATCAAGCTAAAATATTAAATGCCCTTATTATAAATTTCATTAGTTAATAATTTGTAATTTTAACATTTATTTAAATATACTCCCGTCCCCAAAACAAAAGTCAAAAAGCCCCATATCTAAATATTCTTAGCAGCAAAAACATGCCCATCCACTGAACTGTGGTTGAACACGTTTTAGTCCATGAATGTAATTGAAATATTGGGAAAGGATGTTTCTCTGGTTCATTAAATATTAGTTATTACCAATATTAACTATTATCTAACTGGAGTGCCTGACAAGGAAGTGTATTAATGAGAAATAAATTATCATAGCATACTCTTAGATGGCTATATAGCTAGGGAGCATAAAAATAATGTATAGGGAATGAGTCAAGTGACAAGCTGAGATTGGATGAGCTACAACTGATCACACACTAGACCAATAATGCCTTGTTGCATGTAGAGCTATGCTTTTCACAACTTGTTTCATGCGGGGCTGGATATCTCCAGCCTGCTTCCTACTTTGCTTCCATATTTAATGATTATCCAGAGTTCTGGGGTAGTTCAGAGTTATGCATGGATCTTTTCTTATTAATAGGATTAAAATTTCTTTCTCATTAATCTATCTGAACCTCCATTTTTAGATCATTAAATAGTATTTAATAAACTGGAGAAAATTCCCTTCCCAATAGTAGTTTCTGATATCTCTATCCCTTTGTCTCCTATGATTAAATTGATATATCAAAGTTAATAATATATGTTGTAGTAACAGTGAAATCATTATTTTACAACATTTTAGCTAGCTAGAGTAGACTACACTATGACAATAGAAGATAGTTCTTCTGGATATAAAATTCTGCCATTCAGGTCATTCAAGATACTGATTAAAGTCTCTCAAGTATCCTTGATGCATTTGTCTTCAGGGAAAGAGTTAAGTTCAGTTTTTTAGGAAATGTTATTTTGGTTCTATTTTCTTTCTCCTCTTCTGCTATCATAGGTACCACTCTTTCAAAAATTGCACTGTTACACAGAATTTTCTTTATAATGTTTCTTCATAAAAGAACAGTTAAGACAGTTTTATCAAGAAAGAAGTATCTCTTCAACTTTGTCTATGTGTTCTCCAAATATCTCTTATATATTCTTATAGATGAAAGTTACTCCCCACTCTTGCCATGTTGCATGACTTCTTTATGGAGAAGCCCTTCACATCAAAACAATTACAACTGTAATTCCGGATTTTTCTCTTTAACATTTTTGTGGGGGAACTCAGTAAACCTGGTGCTAGATATCAGATGAAGAAAGTGGGCAGAATGGTCAGTAATTATTGATTTCTCAATTACCTTTACATTTGGTATTAATGATGTCTTTTGATTTTGCTCTTTTTTTCAGGTATTTGATATTCTGTCCTATTCCAAATAAACTTGAAAGGATCATTCTTTTTTATTTTTAAAGTTTTTATTGATATTTATTTCATAAATCATCATAGTTATCCCAAGTGACTTTCTCCCTACCTCTCCCCCTTACAGAGAACTATCCCATGTAGTAAATAGTATTTTTTTTAAGAGGAAAAAAATAAATCTGCATAATTGATTGATAAATTGAAAAAATCCAAAAACATGTGTGATGTGTAAAGCGTGTATTACTTTATTTGCATAATTCCAAAATGGTTATACCATTTCATAGCTCCACCAATATTTTAGTGTGCCTATCATTTCATTCCACAATCTCTCCAGCATTGATTATTGCAATTTTATGTCATCTTTGCCAATTTGCAGGATGTGAGGTAAAACCTTAGGGTTGTTTTGATTTGTATTTTTATTAGCGATTTAGAGTATTCTTTCATGTGAATACTTTAAATTTCTTCTTTTCAGAACTGTTTGTTTATATTTTTTCACTAATCTGTTGGGGAGTGGGTATTTGTGTGTGTGTGTGTGTGTGTGTGTGTGTGTGTGTGTGTGTGTAAAACAAAAAATTGTTTTTTCCTCCTTCAGCTCCTTCCTTTTTTTCTGAGGTGTGTGTATATATATTTCAGATTTCTCCAGTGAGATTTTGATATCCAAGATGTATAAACAACTATTTATAGTAATTCCCTTCTTACCCTAAGTACATCAATTTTATCTTTGCAGAAACTTTTCACTTTCATGTAGTCAGAATTAACTATTTTATTTTTTTAATTGCTTCTATCTCTGTTTGGTTAAGAATACATCTCCTGTTTATAGCTCTGAGAGGCATATGATCTCTTTCTCTGTAATAGCCTGCTCTTTAATATTAAGGTCACATATTCAGTTAGAATGTATTTTGGAATATGGCTTAAGGAGTTAGTCTAAGGCTAATTTCTGTCAGACTGCTTTCCAGTTTTCCCAGAAAATTATTTTATTTTATTTTCCTGAAGTATTTTCCTGAGGTAATTATGTTTTCTACTTTTTCATGGGTTATTGAGTGCCATTGTTTCTAATTCTTCCTGGTGTGCTCTCTTCCAAAGCTCTTTCTATTTTGTAACCAGTACCAGAGAGTATTGATAACTGTTGGGTTGTAATATAATTTAAAGGCTGATATTCTAGATCTTTTGTTTCTCCAAATGAATTTTTATTATGTATCAAGTTCTGGAAAGTATCCCCTTGGTAATTTAATTGATATATCATTAAAAGTGTAAATTAACTTTGGTAGTATTGTCGTTTTTATTACTTTGGCATAGCCTAGTCTTGAACACTGAATATTCCTTCAGCTATTTAAGTTCTTTATTTCTTTAAAAAACACTGAATTCAATCTGTACAAGTCTCATGTGTGCTTTGTTAGGTCAGTCTCCAGGTAGTTTATGTATTTTGTACTTATTTGTAATGGGATTTCCATTTCTATTATTGTTTCTTGGGCTTTATTATTAATTTATAGAAATACTGTTGATTTTTGAGAGTTTATTTTGTAGCCTGCAACTTTGCTGAAGCTATTGTCATAATAGTTTGCTGATTTCCTAGGGTTTTCCAAGTTTACCATCATATCAGTAATTATCTTTTCTTTATGCCTTTAATTTCTTTCTCTTATTTTATTGCTGTTGCTAGCATTTTTAGAAGTATATCAAATAATAGTGGGGGGTGTAGACATTCTTGTTTCACTCTTCTGTGTATAGGAAGAGGTTTTAGTGTATTCTCATTGCATATAATGCTTACTTTTGGTTTTAGTTAGATGCTTTTTATGATATTTTTGAAAGTTTCTTCTATGCCTGTACTTTGTAGGGTCTGTAGCATAGAAGAGTTCTGCACTTTGTCAGAGGCTTTTTCTGTATCTCTTAAGATGATCCTGTGGTTTTGGATGTTATGGTTTTTAATAGGAGTATGTGGATTGTTTTCTTAGTATTCAACCATCTTGCATCTCTGCTATGAACCCCACTTGGTTATAGCAAATGGTTTCTTGGATAAATTTCTGTAGTTTCTTTGATAGGATTTTATTTAAAGTTTTTGATTCAGTATTTATTCATGGTATTTTTCTATGGTTTTCCTTCTATGTTTTCTTTCCTTGCTTTAAAAATTAGGATTATATTTACCTTGTATAAGGATTCTGGAAGGGTGCTTTCTTACTCAATAATCGAGAATAACTTTTGAAGTATGGGTACTAATTGTTCCTTAAAAATTTGATATAATTCTCTTTTGAATTGATCAGTACCAAGAATTTTTTTCTTTGCTAATTCCTTTAAAACTAAATCCATTTCCTTTTCTGAAATTGGGTTACTTAGGATCTCTTTCTTGTCTTTTGATATTTTGGGTATTTTATATTTTTGTGGGAGATAGGTGTCACCATGGATAGAGCGCTCAGCCTGGAGTCAGAAAGAAAGTGGCCATGGTCCACTGATACCTTTTCTATCATGGGGATAATAATAGCTCCTACCTCTCAGGATTATTGTGACAATCAAATAAGGTGATAATTGTAAAGCACTTAGCATAGTTCCTGGCACATAATAGCACTAAATAAATGTTAGCTATTATCATCATCATCCCTATGTTTCTTTTGTGTTCTCAGTTTTGTTAGCATATAACTTTTCATAATAGGTTATGATTATTATGTGATTTCACCTTGCTCATTTGTTGTGTTATTGGTTTAAATTTTCTTCCCTCATCTTTTTTAATCTGATTAGCTAAAGGTTTATCAGTTTTATTAGTCTTTTCAGAGAACCAGTTTTCAGGTTTATTTAACAATTCTGTTTTTATTTCCAATTTATCTATTTCCCTTCTACTTTTTAATATCTTCTCTTTTGTTCTCAATTTAGGTTTATTTGTTGGCTTTCTCATTTTTTAAAATGCCTTTTCAGCTCATTAATCATTTATATATATTTTTTTGGTGTATGTTTTAGGGATATGATTTTCCTCTTGAGCATTGCTTTAACCGAATACCAGAAATTTTGATATGCTGTTTTATCATTATTGTTTTCTTTTACTTAATTACTAATTGTTGCTATGATTTGTTCTTTGACCAACTTACTGTTTTAGATTTCATTGTTAAGTCTCTATTTTGGTCGATAAACAAAAACCTATTATTGTTTTTATTGTGTTGTGGTCTGTAAAAGTGCATTTACTATTTCTGCCTTTTTATATTTGTTTGTAATATCTCTGTGCCTCTAGTACATGGTCAGTTTTTGTAAAAGTTTCATGTCATGCTGAGAAATATGTATATTCTTTTGCAGTCCCATTTAAGATGCCATAAAACTTTTAACCCTAATTTCTCTTGCAATTTGTTCAGTTCCATATTTTCTCTTTTTGTTTCTTTTTGTTACACTTACTCAAAACAGAGAAGGATATTGATGTTTCTCTCACTGTTGGGTTTTTTGTAGCTCATATTATATTTCCTTTACAGTTTGGATGCCAAGGAGCTTACCTGTTTATTACTGATACTGGTTTATTGTTTTTTTTAATTTCAGCATCATGTAATTTCCTTGTGTATCCTTTATTTTTTGAATGTTTGTTTTTGCTTGTCAGCATGATTTGCAGCTCCTTTTGGATTCACTTAATGCATAGTAAAAAAAATCTTTCTGTCACCTCAGTTTAATTTTGTGTTTTTTTTTTGTAAGCAACAAATCATACTGGTTTGTTTTCTTTTTTTCCCCACTCTTTTTTGTTTTATTGCTTTGTTTACCATTCACATTTAATGTTATGATGTGGGGTTTTTTTTTTGTTTGTTTTTTGCTTTTTGGCTAGGCATTGGGGTTAAGTGACTTGCCCAGGGTCACACAGCTAGTAAGTGTCAAGTGCCTGAGGCCAGATTTGAACTCCAAGGCTGGAGCTCTATCCACTGCACCACCTAGCTGACCCTCAGTCTTGCTTTTATCTGTTCTTGCCCCCCTCTTTTTTTGCCCCTCTCAGTTAAACATGTAGCTGGCACCTTTCTCTCCACCCCTTCAGTTAGTTCTGTTCCTTAGAATTTCTAATTCATTTTCTTGCACCCCTTGCCAGAGAGACTTTCTCTCACTTTCTTCATTATCCATCCTCTTTGTGTACTCTGGAGTCTCATTCTCTGGTTCATGACCGCTGTGATTATCTACTCTGTTTCTAGTCTCTGATTTCCTCTTGTGATCAAAACTTTCAAGGCGTCCATTTTGGGCTTTCCCTGTAGGTGTTTCTGTCATTGCTTTGTATAACTTCCCCTACAAGTTTCCCCTTTCTCACTTCCCCTGGGAGTAAGTGTCCCTCACTTCCAGAACAGTTTTAGTTCCTGTGATGTAATTGAAGACACTCTTCACCCTCAGACGTCCTTGATTATATAGCCCACCACTCTGGGGGTCTATATTCTCCCTCAGACTGAAGCAAGTAGTCTTTTCAAACACCAAATCCTCCAGACCACATCTTTTTTGTGTGTTTTGTTTTCCCTGATATTAGGTGAATATTATGGGGAGATGGGCTTGACCAATTTACTTGTGAACTTCAAAAAGTCAGAAAAGTCATCAGAAGCACTCTTTCCTCTTCTCCCTCCCCTCTAGCAACCTCAGTCAGTGATATGGTTGTTGGAGATTAGTAGCAGTGACAGACAGGTTTGCAGACAGATGTGAAAAGAAGCTAGTCGTTCTAAAATAGTAGTGACTACAGAGATCACTACTCTTTGTCACAGAAAAGTGCTTTGTGTTGGCTCTTGAAAGGCACCAACTGTAGTTAGTGTCCTCCATCCTTTAAATTCAGTTAACTGTTACTATGCTGGAGTATCCTAGGATCCTTAAGAATCTTAACCCATTTGGAAATGGTGGGTTTGGAGAAATGGAAGATTTCAGGCCTGGTGGGTAGTCCAACAATTGTGCTTAAAAGACACTTATTTCCTTTAGAAGGGTATGGAGTTATTGGAGGGTATGGGGTTATTGGAGTACAGTGTAGGTTGTGCTAAACAAAATTCCATTTCTCTATGACATCAGGATAACACATAGAGAATTTACTGCAAAGTGTCTGGCTGTGTGTTACAACACTGTCAGTCTTATGCCAGCTGCAGGTCAAGTGTAAATACCACCTGGGAAGTGAAATTACCCCACATCCACTATTTACCAGGGATTGGGCTACTTCATTTAGGACAGAGAGTCTCTAACTTCTATCTATCTAGCTGTCAATGTATTCCCATGTCATGTATTCCCATGGCCCCTGTCACAGTTGTTTCCTGTTTGCTCAGGCCAAAATATTAGTCTAGGGGGACCTACTCATAGATTTCTTGATTGCCACCATCTGGCACAATGGCTATACCACTGTATGGCTCAGAATCTTCAGAAGCCTGTCTTACTACTCGCCCAATCCCAAGCATTTTATAGGAACTCATAATGTGTTCAGTGTCTTATGGCTCCATAATGCCTAGTAAAGGACTCCATGAAAAGTGTTTCCTTCATCTCTGCTGTACTCAGTTTTATTGATTATTACATTAGATCATATAAGGAATACTCTATGTCAGCCATACATTGGATGTAGTCTTATAAATTAACCAAATAAAAAAGAGCAGGGGCAAAATGAAGTACTTTAAATTAAGAAGGAAAGCACAGCATGTAAACCTATATTTCCTCAAGCATCCACTTATCTCTGCCCCCAAATGTTTCTGAACTCCCACTGTCTCCTAGCAGTATGTCCTGTGGTTACCCATGGTGCTCATCTCACCTCTGGGAAAGTACTGGTGTTTTAAGTGTGAGAGGAAGTATGACTTGAACTCCTTCCCTAAAGGAATCTCTGTATTGGACTTAGGACAGTAAGAGTATTGGCATTTTTTCTAGTTTAGTGGTAAAATATACCCTGCATCTTATTCTTTTGCAACTCCCCTCTTGAAAGATTTTCTACTTAAGACTTTCTTTACTGGATACCTTATTTTAAGGATCCACCAGAGAAAAATTAGCATTTTTTTCTCATTTTGGTTTAGGCTGAAATTCTGCAGTATATTTTCTCACATGTTCCTTTACAAGTCAGGCCAATTTGTGTGTGTGTGTGTGTGTGTGTGTGTGTGTGTGTGTGTGTGAGTGAGTGTGTGAGTTAACTTCTGTTTGAATACTTATGTACTGAAATCTTTTGTATTTAGTGGGCCCATTTATTCAAGATCACCCAACTACTTAGTCCCACATTGTACCTATGGTCAGTGGTATGGAGTTTGTATTCCTAAAATATTGGTGCCTACTGGTCTACCTAGCACGTTGTATGTATGTATGTGTTAGCATATAATTCATTAATTTTTTTTTTAAAGCCAGCCTAGGCTGCTTAATTTATTGTGAGACACTTAACAGACCAAAGATTAAGTTTTTTGTCTGTTGCCCAAAAACCTTAAGTGTTTAATCCCTTTTGAGATCCCAACATGGTTTTGGGTCTTGGTTTTGATTCTTTTTTCTTAAGCTTGAATTGAACCTGCTATTCCTATTTTGAAGTTCAGATTGCCCTTGCAATAGTCAGGGCTCCATTGGCAAAATTTTGGGTGTCTTGTATGGACTCTGAGGAAATTTTGCCTAGACCTGCAAAGGTATTACCTATGGTACGATAACCTAGGGAGAAATTTTGTTGTGCCCTTTGTAGAAAAGACATCTAGAGATTTTGTTGGGACTCCTAGTTAGATGACCTTATGTGCTGAGAGAATCATGGAGGAATTTTCATCTCAGGTAGCTTGATTTCTCCTGAAGTGTCAGGGTGATGCCTGGTCCCTAATCCCTATGAAGAGAATTCCACTTGTTTTGGGAGTTCAGTTAGGAACCCTGCCTGCAAGTTGACTTAGAAAACTACAAATTAACATTATCGATGTTTTATTGTATTTTTATTTTGTCATACATTTGCCAATTACATTTTAATCTGGTTCAGGCTGTATTTGGGAGTTTTGCAGCTTTGGGAGTTCGACACCTCTGCCTTTCAAGCAATGCTTCTTAAACTTTTTCCATTCCTGACCCCTTTTCACATTTCTTAGTTAGTTGAGTTGCAAGACCAGAAGGCCTTGTGTTCAGAACCTAGGCTGCAGTGAAATTTTGTGATGCAGCAGGGCAAATGATGCCAGAAACACCTCAGATTCATTACACATTTGATTTTTAATTTAATTTTTGGTCATTGCGTGTTCAGAAACCTTTTACTGTTTTCAAATTTTTTGCAACCTCATATGGGGTCTCAATCTACAGTTTAAGAAGTTTAGAGGGCTAGGAGGCTTTACCATTAGGCTAGAGGCTACTTACACTGTGTCAGGGGAAGTACTTCTTGAGCTTTGCCCCAGTCACCAGCCAAACAAATCCTAGCTTTCTTACCTTTTAGGGAAAAACTAGCCTGATCCACAATGTAAGAGGTAGGAGAGTCGTATCATAGGAGACTAATATTTTAAACCTCATCAGAACATAAAACTACTGTGAAATATTGCTAATTGAGCATTTCACTACAGCACTGGGCACTGTCTAATCAGGTGGACAAGTTTGATCTTTTTTGGGTGTCTCTTTCTGATGCTGACATTTCTCATGCTATTAACCACTGTGATTCCAGAGACCATTGCAAGCTGCTGGTTCATAAGTCTCATAGGACTGTTGCATCTTTGGGACTCACCAGGTCACCACCAGTTCTGCACACATCCACCATGGAATACTCATTCATTTAACATCAGAAAAGAAAAAAATGAGACAGAGATGGCCATGTGTTCATGGTTACATGGAAGTTGAGTAGGAGAATGGGTAACCTCCTCTCTCACTTCACTCTCAGGGAGAAGATGGAAGAAGTCTACCTACTTCAAAACCAAAAAGAGAAGACAGACAACAATGAGCTCAGTAGCTCGCTTTTCTATATCCACTGAGTCATCAGCTCTTTTAGATCACCAGTGCAAACCTGTGCACATTGCTATAAGCATATTGCTGTTAAGTAGGTCCCCACTCTTCCTTTTAGTGGACTGGAATGAAGCAGAAAATAAGTGGGTGGGTGTGTGCTCTAAGCAGTGACCTTTAGAGGCAAGTTCAGCCACTTTACATTAGTAATTTTTGATGATTATTTTTATTTTCTTTCTATTAATTGTGAATTCACTTTTCTCATTTTTTATTTGAGCAATTGGATTTTTTCTGCATTTGAATTAAATTAGATGTCACTTAAAGCTTTAAAAAAACTGGTTCTTTTGATTTTTATTTTAGTTATTGTATTTTCAATTTTATTTCTTATTTCTCACTTTGAAGTTTCTTTTGTACTTGTTTTGAAGTTTTTTAATTTTTTTAAAAGTTTCGATGATCACTTTTTAACTTTTAAAAATTTGTTTTCAGAATAATAAAATTTCCTATCTCATAAACAAATTCTTTTATTAAGGGGATTTGTTCTATGAAGTTTGGATTCGGTCAAAGGGCCACACTTGAGGTCCTAGAATGCCACAGGTGACCTTGAGGCCTCAAGTTCCCTACCCCTGGGTTAGGTAGATTGAGGGGTAATTAGGGAAGGCTTGCAGAAAATAGTATTTGACTTTTATCTTTGAGGCTGGAGGTAAGGAGAGATAGCCAGTACAAAGGTAAGACACGTGATAACATAATGAGAAAATGAGAGAAGTCCAGTTTAACTGGATAATATAGTTTCCAAGATGTTTTGTTTTATTTTTATTTCATTAGGTATTTCCCAATTTGTAAAGATTTTTTGTAACATTTTAAAAAAAAAATTTGAGTTCCAAATTTTTTCCCTCTCTCCCATTTAACCCCCTCCACACTCATTCTTTAGGACTAGATTATTTAGTTTCCAATTACATCAATAAAATAAAAAAAGAGTCGATCAATGAATTGGGCATGCAACTATAAAAAGCTAGAAGAAGAACAAATTAAAAGTCCCCAATTAAACACCAAGTTGGAAATCCTGGAAATCAAAGGTGAGATTAATAAAATTGAAAGTAAGAAAGATTGAACTAGTAACTAAAACTAGGAGCTAGTTTTATGAAGCAACCAATAAAATAAATAAACAATTGGTTAATTTGGTTTAAAAAAAGAAAGAAGAAAACCCAATTACCAGTATTAAAAATCAAAAGAGTGAATTCACCACTAGAAAAGAGGAAATTAAAAGAATTATTTGGAGCTATTTTACCCAATTATATGCCAACGAATCTGACAATCTAAGTGAAATGGGTGAATATTTACAAAAATATAAGTTGCCCAGATTATCAGAAGATGAAATAGAATACTTAATTAACCCCATCTTGGAAAAAGAAATTGAATAAGCCATCAATGAAGTACCTAAGAAAATATCTCTTGTACCAGATGGATTCACAAGTGAATTCTACCAAATATTTAAAGAACAGCTAATTCCAATTCTGTATAAATTATTTGGAAAAATGGGAGATGTCCTACCAAATTCCTTTTACAATACAAATATAATACTAATACCTAAACCAGGAAGAGTCACCCTAATGAATATTGATGCGAAAATTTTAAAAAAAAATTCTAGCAAGGAGATTACAGCAATATATCACAAAGATCATACTATAGCCAGGTGGCATTTATACCAGGAATGCAGGGCTGGTTCAATATTAGGAAAACTAGCAGCATAATTGACGATATTAATAACAAAAAACAGAAATCATATGGTTATCTCAATAGATTCAGGAAAACAAAATACAACATTTATTCCTAATGAAAAACTCTAGGAAGTATAGGAATAAATGGAGCTTTCTTTAAAAAGGTAAGTAGTATCTGTTTAAATCCAATAGCAAGTATTATCTGTAATGGGAATAAGATAGCCTTTCCAGTAAGATCAGGAATGAAGCAAGGAGGCCCATTATCACTACTATTATGCAATATTGTACTGCAAATGCTAGCTGTAGCAGTAAAAGTAGAAAAAGAAATTGAAGGAATTAGAATCATCAGTGAGGAAATAAAACTTTCATTCTTTTCAGATGTACTTGGAAAATCCTGAGAATCAACTAAACTAGTTGAAATAATTAGCAACTTTAACAGAGTTGCAGGATATAAAATAAACCCATATAAATCATCAACATTTCTATTTATTACCAGCAAAGTCTAGCAGCAAGAGATAGAAAGAGAAATTCCATTTAACATGACTGCAGACAATATAAAATACTTGGAAATGTACTTGCCAAGAAAAACTCAGGAATTCTATGAACACAATTACAAAACATTTTTCGCATAATTAAACTCAGATCTAAGCAGCTGGGAGATACCTAATTGAGTATTGAACAGTATCCAATTGCTCACGGGTAGGATGAACCAACTTAATAAAAAGGACAATTCGGCTTAAGTTAATTTACTATTCAGTGCCATAAAACTGCCAAAAGTTATTTCACAGAGCTAGAAAAAATTATAAAATTCATCTGAAAGAACAAAAGGTCAAGAATATCAAGGAATTAATGGGGAAAAAAACACATGAAGAAAGATGGCTTAGCTATGCCAGATCTCAGACTATATCACTGCGGTAATCGTCAGAACAGTGTAATACTGGCTGAGAAATAGAGTGGTGGGTCAATGGAATAGATTAGATTAGGTGCACAAGACACAGTAGTAGATGAGCATAATAATAATAATGTAATACATAAAAATAATATAAAATAAAATAATAATAAAGCATTTAATAAACCCAAAGACTTCAGCTTTTGGAACAAGAGCTCACTATTTGACAAAAGCTGCTGGGAAAACTGGAAAATATGGACCAGCATCTTACATCATATAACAATATAAGATCAAAATGGGTTTGTAATTTAGACGTAAAGGGTGATACCATAAATGAATTAGGAGAACAAGGAATAGTTTACCTGTCACACCTATGAAAGGGAAGAATTTAGGCCCAAACGAGATAAAGAGCGTTATTGTCATTTCTTATTGTCAAATTGTCAAATGGAAAATAGATAATTTTGGTTCATTAAGTTAAATGCACAAACAAAACCAATGAAGTCAAGATTAGAAGGAAAGCAGAAAGCTGGGAAACAGTTTTTATAGCAAGTATGTCTGATAAAGACCTCATTTCTCAATTACATAGAGAACTGAATCTAATTTTTGAGAATAGAAATCATTCCCCAACTGATAAATGGTCAAAGGATATGAACAGCAGTTTTGAGATGAAGAAATCAAAGCTATGAAAGAATGCTCTAAATTATTATCAGAGAAATGCAAATTAAACCAACTCTGAAGTACCGCTTCACCCCTATCAGATTTGTTATGACAGAAAAGGAAAATGATAAACGTTGGAGAGGATGTGGGAAAATTGGGACACTAATGTACTGTTGGTGGAGTTGTGAACTGACCTAACCATTCTGGAGTTTAATTTGGAACTGTGCCGAAAGGGCTGTAAAACTCTGCATAGACTTTTAACCAGCAGTACCACTACTAGGTCTGTATCTCAAAGAGACACACACACAAAAGGAAAGACCTCTTTGTACAAAAATATTTATAGCAGTTCTTTTTGTGGTGGGAAAGAACTAGAAATTTAGGGGATGCCTATCAATAGAGGAATGGCTGAATAAGTTGTGGTATATGATTGTGATGGAATACTATTGTACTTTAAGAAATGACAAGGAGGATGCTTTCAGAAAAACCTGGAAAGGTTTACATGAACTACTGCAAAGTGAAGTGAGCAGAATCAGGAGAACATTGTACATAATAATAGCAATATTTTATGATGATCAACTGTGAATGACTCAGCTATTCTCAGCAATACAATGATCTAAGACAATTCTAAAGGACTAGGGATGAAAAATGCTATCCACATCCAGAAAAAGAACTGATGGAATCTAAATGCAGATCAAAACAGATTATTTTTTCACTTAACTTCTTTTGCGGATTTTTTTGGTGTATTTTGTCTTTGTATTCTTTTACGTTCCATACATGGAAATTTCCATATTCCATGACTAATATGGAAATATGTTTTGCATGATTGCATATGTATAGCCTATATCAAACTGCTTACCATCTCTGGGAAGATTAGGGGGAGGGAGAGAATATGAAACTCAGAATTTTTTTAAACATTGTCTTCACATGTAATTGGAGAAAAAATTAAAATATTTTTTAAAAAAAGAATCCTGAAATCCCTTTATCAAACCATAATCTATTGGCTTTTCACTTCTTCTTTTGCATTTGCTTACATAACTTGATTCACACCATGATCTCCCATCCTTTGGCCCCTCAGGTCTCTTCCAGGCTGTCTCCCCTGCACTAACCGCTTTCTCCTCTTCTCTTCATCTTGAGCTCTTGGTGAATCAATTCAACTCTATGCTGTCCTTTTGTCTTGAATTCCTAGCACCCTTATTGTATCACTGACTATGCCCTGTCAAGCCTCAGCGTTGGTTTTTCTCCTCTTCCTTTGCCTTTCCTTACAAAACTGTACTCTTTATCTGTACTGTGACATCCAGTCCCTTGACCCATCATTTTTCATAGGCCATCTCCCCTACATTAGTCATGCATTCCTTTCTGTTCACTTTGACCCTTTGTGAACCAATTCAACTCTATGCTGTGCTGTCCTCTTGAATTCCTACTCCCTTTATCATATTGCTGATTATACCCAAACAAGTCTTTGTCTTGGATCACTCTCAAAATTCATTGCCTTTATTCCTACATACATGCTGCTGAACAAAGTTGGAGAAAATCATACAATCATTCTGACTGTGGCCACTACAAATTTATGTTGCACAGTGTCAACTGGGTCCACGCTGCTGCTACACAATGCTGCTTATACCTCCCTTATTAACTCATGGTCCATTTCTTCACAATGGCTCTTCCAAACATTTTCATCCCTCTTCAACCTTTCCATGGCTCACCCTCCCTCTACTCTCTCAGCTTAGAACTTTGCCTCATATTTTTGGAAAATGTTGAGGCCATTCACTGTGAGCTCCCTCTCCTCCCCTCTTCCTCATCTCCTTTCACTCAGGTACCTTCTGCCACTTTCCTCTTCTTTACCTCTGTCATATGATGCAGTCACCTTATTCATTATCAAGACTAACCCCTCTACTGGTTCAAAGGATCCCACTCCATCTTATCTTCTTCAACAGATTGCCCCCTCTGTCATCCCTACTTTTTCAATTCATTTTCGGTCTCTCCTTGTCTGTTGGGTCATTCCTTACTGCCTACAAACATGCCCATGTTTCCCTCATTCTGAAAAAATGCTCACTTGATCCTTTTAATCCTAGCTAACTATAACCCTATTTCTCTTCTGCCCTTTGTAGCTGAATCCTCAAGACCATCTACAATAAATGCTTGTACTTCCTCTCCTCTCACTTCTTCATTCCTTATAATTTAGCTTTTGACCATTCCACCAAAAGTTACCAAAGATCTCTTAGTATTTTGTATTTGCTTCTGGAAGTAAATAGGAAACCACATTAAGTGAGCAATCCAATGACCTTTTCTCAGTCCTCATTTTCTTTGATCACTCTCTTCTTCTTGATAATTTCTCTTCTAGGATACTGTTCTTTGCTCTCTGGGTCATATCCTGTAACCGTAAGTGGCCTTCAGAGTTCTGGCCCTCAGAGTTCTATCCTAGGCCCTCTTCTTTTCTCCTTTTATATTATGTTACTTGAAGATCTCATTAGTTGCCATGAATTTAAAAACCATCTCTGTTGATCCTGTCCCAGTCTGCCTGCTGACCTCAATCTTGCATTTCCAGCTGCTTTTCAGACTTTTTTTCCCCCTTAGGCAATTGGGGTTAAGTGACTTGCCCAGGGTCACACAGCTAATAAGTGTCAAGTGTTTGGTCTGAGGCTGGATTTGAACTTCAGGGCCGGTTCTCTATCCACTTCACCACCTCACTGCCCCCTTTTCAGACATTTTGAACTGGATGTCCAGTAGACAACTTGACTTCAATATATACCAAATACAAGTCATTATATTTCCCTCTAACCCCTTCCTCACTCCCACCTTCCCCATGACTATACAACACCATTTTCCCAATCTCTCAGGCTCGTAACCTAGAAATCACTCTGGATTCCATCACTCTTACCCCTCACCCCACCCCCCAATATCCAAGCTATTACCTGGGCCTGTTTATTTTACCTTTGCAACATCTCTTGAATACATCCCCTTCTCTTCTCTGACATTGCCACCATCTTGTATCAGTATACAAGCCTTCACTTCACACTAGAACTGTTTCAGTAGTCTTTTGCTGGGTCTGTCTGCCTCTACATTCCCCTCTACAGTCCATCCTCCATTCAGCCACTAAAGTGATATTTCTAGAGTGAAGGTCTGATTATGTCACCTTCTACTTAATAAACTCCAGTGGTTTCCTATTTATGTCCAGGAGCAAATACAAAATACTCTGGTATTCAAAGCCCTTCATAACCTAGCCCCCTCCCATTGTTCCTGTTTTCTTATACCTTACTCCCTTACACTTGAAGCAGTGACACTGGCCTCCTCACTGTTCCACAAATAAGACATGCCATCTTTCAGCTGTTGACCTTAGCTCTGGCTGCCCCTCTGCCCTCCTCTGTGACTACTGATCTCTGTAGCTTCCTTTAAGTCCCAGCTCACATTCTGCCTTCTCTAGAGAGCTTTTCTTAACCTTTCTTAATCCCAATGCCTTCCCTTTATTAATTATTTCCTCTTTATACTGTATATAGATTGCTTTGTATGTCTCCCCCATTAGACCGTAAACTCCCTGAGGCAGGGATGTAGAGGGGCGTGTAGGGTGTGTTTAGGGAAGACTAGTACCTCCTGTGTGAGGGCTTGCTGAGCCCTTTTCAGAGTGGCTTTCCCCTTGATTCACCCAACTCTCACCTGTGGCTCCAAGAAGGTGCAACATGTACAGTGACCACACCTGATGAACTGTTTCAGCTGATGGGCTAAATGAGGTTGAGGATAACCAAAGGGTCTCAAATCCTTTGGTGAGTTAGGGGGGTGTCTGTCCCAAGCTCGTGAAAGCTTCATTTGTCAGAATGGGTGGACGAGAACAGTTTGTTCCAGTGACCGTGTAGGTGGCTGAAGCAGGCATTGCAGAGCACTTAGAGCTTGGTTAGACATTGAAGATGCCAAGGTCATCCCCTGTTTCCTGAGCCATCACTAGTAGTCTTGACTTTGTCTTGCCACTAAACTCCAGTGACTCTGGAAGAGAAAGTGAGGCCAGCGACTTGGTGGAATTCTACCTCACATAAATCCAATTTACATGTGAATCAAAAGGCATCACTCATACCATTTTACCATTTTTACCTATTTCATAGTCCTTTGGCAGCAGGCAAGTGAAGAAGCAGCAGCTGTAGATTTCGCTGGGAGCTGTAATCACAAACCTGTGCACGATCAGGTCATCTTCTCACAGTACTGAAACAGCAGTGGAGTTTGGCAGCTCCCTAGGTGTCTGAGCAGCAATTTTTTAAGGACCATACTGCTTACCTACTAGTATGAGAAAAGGGGCTGGAAAAGGTGCCCTGAGGTCTGCTTCACCCAACCCTGGTCTGCTTTTGCAGCAGGCAGGGATTTCACCCTGCGATTGAAACTCTGAAAAATGTACAAAAATTTTTGCAAAAATGATTCCACCCATTATCACTATGTAAAATATATGCACACTTATGGACATGACAAAATCCAGTAAACCTGAAAGACGACCAGCTCTTCTTGTAAGAGAATTCGGCAGGTATCACATCCATATAGCAGCCCTGAGTAAAACAAGGCTGGCAGTGAAGGCCAGCTTACCAAAGTTGGAGCTGGATAAATATTTTTCTGGAGTGGCTGCAGTGAAGGGAAAGCACGATCAGGCTGGCATAGGTTTTATAATCAAAACTAATCTTGTCAGCAAGCTTGTATGCCTACCAAAAGGAGTGAATGATGGGCTAATGACAATGTGATTACTGCTTGCAGGAAAGCTCCATGCTACCATCACCATTGCATAGTTCCCATCGTGATGAACCCTGATGAGGTCAAAGAAAAGTTTTATGAAGACCTGGAGACCCTCGTTATCATTGTGCCAAAGGAAAGAAGCTTGCTATTCTGGGGTACTTTAACATAAGAGTAGGCACAGACTACCAGCACACAATTGGTGGCAGTGAAGCAGAAAAGGAGTGGGCAACTTTCAGTGATTTGGTGTACAACTTTACATTTACTCATCTGCCAGAACAGTGGCAAACATCAAGGTTGGTTTGAGGAAAATGATGGAGAAATTCAGATGCTGCTAGAGGAAAAATGAGAACTACACAGGATTTAACCAAGCCAAGGTAGTTCATCTGTCTCTAAGAAGGCAGCATTTAGCTCCATCAAAAGTAAAGTGCAAGTGAAGCTAAGAGAGATACTGGATTCTTGGCTCTGTGAGCAGCCAGATAAAATTCAGTTTTACACTGATAGTAACTATGAAAAGCGCTTTTATAGTGCCCTGAAGGCTATTTATAGGCCAAACATGGATGGTGCATCTGAACTACTCAGTGTTGATGAAGCCACATTGATTAGTGTTTAAGGACATTATCCCAGAGAGATGGACTGAACACTTCTGTGGTATTCTCAACAGACCCTCATCAATCAACGCTGAAAACATTGATTGTATACTTCAGGTTGAAGTCAGTACCTCCCTAGCTGAATTTCCAATTGAAGAAGAAGTTTTAAATGTCATTAGGCTCCTCTTGTCTGGCAAAGCACCTGGTGCTGATTCTATTCCAACTGAGACTCACAAGGTTTGGAGGGTCATACCATAGCTTACTGAAATTTTTTGGGTTATGTGGCAAGAGAAGGTTATCCCCCAGGAGTTCAAAGATACCTCCATTGTCCGTTTCGGTAAAGTTATAGGAAATATTTTCCTGTGACAGTCACAGGATTGTCTCTGTCTCAGTCATTGCTGGAAAGATTCTTGTCCACGTTCTTCCCTTAATAGGCTGTCCTTCACCTAAAGATGGCTATTTACCTGAGAGCCTTTGTGACTTCAGAAAGGGCTGAGGAATGGTTGACATGATGTTTACTGCCCAACAACTCGAGGAGAAATGCCAGGAGCAGGACAGAAGTCTGTATACAATGTTCATTGATCTGATCAAGGCCTTTGATACTGTCAGTTGTGAGGGCTTGTGGAAAATTATGGCAAAATTTGGTTGCCTGGAGAAGTTCATTGGTATTGCATGTCTGTTTTATGTCAGCATGCTTGCATGGGTTCTGGATAATGGACAATGCTCTCATGCTTTCCCAGTCACCAAGGGAGTGAAACAAGGCTGTGTGCTTGCTTCCATGCTTTTTAGCATGATGTTTTCAGCTATGTTGTCAGATACCTTCAGCGAGGATGAGAAGAGCACTGAGGTCCGTAAATTATTTAACTTGAAAAGGTTACAAGTCAAGACTGAAGTGGAAGGAGAGTTGGTGTGTGATTTTTCATTCTCGGATGATTGTGCACTCAATGCAGCCTGTGAGGCTGAGATGCAATAAAGTATGCATCTGATGTGGAAACACAATCATACTCCACAACTCGGAATTTGTTTTCCAGAGTGGTGCTCAGTTCTCATGGACAGATAGATCTCTGTCAAATCACTTTTCTTTATTCTCATACTGACGGTTCTCATGCCCAAGGATACTTGCTGATCTGTCTTACTGCAATTTCTCCACAGCATAAATGGCAGCTTATTGTCCGCCCCAGACAGTAGAACGTGTAAGAACAGTTGCTGTGATGGGTACAACTTGACCTTTGCTTACCCAGAAGAAAATATCTGAAATCATCATACTCTCTCTGGATGCCAATGGAATAGTGCTTATTGTTATTCCTGAAGGAGAAGAGACTCATACAATCATAATGATATGTTTTCTACCCTAGTTTTGGGTAGAAAACATGGTGCAGATGAATAGCATTTGTTTGCCTGTCTTCCCCCAAGGAATAAAAAGGAAAAGAAAAAGATATTCCGGGTTCCAGAAATATGTCATGATCTCTCTAGAAATAAAGCATTGAGTCCTCCTTCAACATATATATCTCATTTCAATTGCTAGCCCCTAAAAATTTTTGAGAATGTTTGGTAGAGACTCCCCAAAGTAGTTTCTGTTACATTGGAAAAAACAACCTTGAAATTCAAAAGTGGTTTGCCATTGACCAAGCAAGACTACCCAGAAAGTAAGGCTTTGAACTCTGCAGGTGTGATCTATAGTAACTTTTTCCTGGTGAACTTTATCAGCTGTCCAGCATCAGGCATGGGGAATCTTTTCTTGGACCAGTGGTAACTAATGGGCAGTAACAACATTATCTGATTCTTGATCAAAAAATTGCACTTGAACATAGCCATGCCAATAATGTGTACTACCATGGAATGCCAACAAATAGTATTGGGAAGCATCATTGTACTCCAGATACCCTAACACCACCACTTTAAGATTAGGTAAAATCATACTTCTGGCTCATAGTTATGTAGGTCTGTGTATCCTGCTTATGAAGGCATAACTTGGAGATCAGAGATTACCTTTATTTTTTTCATACTATTGCATGGGCTGATTAAGTCCAGACTATTTTAAATCAGGGCTTCTGTCCTGTATGGAAAAAGTATGGCTGTGACCCATGCTCAGAATTCTGATTTTTCTGTTTTGTTTGCCCGGTTCTGCTTATACTTAACTCACTACTTAACCTTAATTGTACATATTTGCTTCTTATGACTCAATAGTATACCATTACATTCCACAGTTTGTTTAGCTATTCACCAATCAGTGGGCACCTATGCTTTTCCCCTAGTTCTTGGCTACCACAAAAACAGTAATACTATAATTTTTTTAATGTATGTTAGCTTTTTCCCTTTGCTTTTGATCTTCTTTGGGTAATATTACCAGTAATAGCATCCTTGGGTCAAAATATGTACAATTTAATAATTCTAATAATATAATTCTAAGTTGTTTGCCAAAATTGTTGGAGCAGTTGAGTTTATCCATTAGTATATTAGGGTGTGTTTATTAATAACCTCTCCAATATTTACCATTTTAATTTTGTTGTCATCTTTGCCAATCTGATGGGTATGATGTAGAACTTTAGATTTGTTTTAATTTGCATTTCTCTTAGAGGATCTTTTCATACAGTTTATAGTTTGCATTTCTATCTTAGAAAACTAGGGCCTCATTTCCTGTGATGACAGGGTTTGTATCCTTTGTATAGGACTAGTTTCTGATTTATGTAACTCTAGAATAGAAAGACACCATAACATGATTACCCTGAATATTTCTTCTTGTATTTTAGATATTGTAGAAAACATTTGATGCATGTGCTTGTCTCAATGTTAGATTGCATTGTAGATTGCATTTATTTTTGTAAGTTATACTGAATAATCAGAATCTGATTTTTCCATTTGTGTAATGTATTTATTTCTCCCTCCATTGTTTTCAAATATCTGAGGTAAAATCTGGGCTGTATTGTGTGATGCCTTCTTCATGCCATCTTGAAATTACAGATACAGAGCAGCTAGATGGTACAGTGCAAGGAGAGCTGGACTTGTACTCAGGAAGACCCGAGTTCAAATCCAGCCTCAGACACTAGCTGTGTAACCCTGAGCAAGTTGCTTAACCCTATTTGCCTCAGTTTCCTCATCTGTAAAATGAACTGGAGAAGGAAATGGCAATCCACTCCAGTATCTTTGCCAAGAAAACCCCAAATGCAATCACGAAGAGTCAGACATGACTGAAATGACTCAACAACAGATATTTTCTTTCTATATTGTAAATTTTTAGTGGTCTGTCAAGGATTTGAGGGGTATTTAAGCAGGCACTTAGCAGAGTTTTTTGCTTAGGATTAACAATTTCACCTGTGAATTTTTTTTTTCCTCTAAAATTTTGAGAATAGTTAGAAATGTGGTTTTTAAAGGCAACCTTAAATACAGTAATAATTTTCTTTGAATATACATTTTGAATATATTTTCTTTGAATATACATTGAATATACTGTGACACATTTTAGTGATATCTTGCATGCATATGAAATCTTTAGTCCTTAAGTCTTTACAGTCACTCTCCATTTAGTATTTTATGTAATCTTGTGCATTTCTTTCATAGGTTTGATGAAGACCAGAGAAGTATGCTTTCCATTGAACTGCACGCCATCATTTGTCATAGAGAATGTCCCTAACTGAGAATAGAATGTTTTTTGCATATGAATCTTCAGTACACAGTGCCAATATTCTTTTGAGCCTCGATGATCAAAGGAAAAGAGATCTTCTTTGTGATGTCACTGTCCTAGTGGAAGATCAACAATTTCGTGCTCATCGTTGTGTGCTTGCAGCATGCAGCAGTTACTTTCTTTCAAGAATTGTTGGCCAGTCAGACCCGGATCTTATCATTACTCTCCCAAAAGAGGTAGGAGATTCATGTTTCTCTAGCATGTAACAACAAACTTATTTTTAGTCCTTTATTGACCTAAGACGGAATTTGTAAAATATATAAAGTAAAGGTTAATGTCAGCCACCCTTGTGAGAAACATTCCTAATGTGCCAGTGGCCCTCCTTGATATTTCTCTTCTCTCCCCCAAGTAGGAATTCTAGCACAAGAGTGTGCTAGAATTCCATGATTGTTCTAACCACTTTAATAAATATTTTCTAAATTTGATAATTTATGGATGGACCCCTGAGGCACATCCAAGTTTCCTTAGCCTATCTGAACAGAGGTCTTGTGTCAAGTCTAAGGCATATGCTTGAACTTTAAGGGGCATCTTAACCCTTTAAATGACAAGGGGTTGAGTAGATCAGTCACCTCGCCTTTACATTCTCACCCTAGTTTTGATGCTAACAATTCCCCAATCCACTGGAGTGTGGTTGGCAAAGTCCATAGTCCCAAATATTGCGTAGCTTTTCAGTGGCTTGAGGAGGCTCTACATTATCTGTTTTGAATGTGTTTGTCTTTTTTTTTTTTTTTTTTGTACTAACAAGTCTTAGGAAAAGCCTGTATGGCCCGGCTTGCAAGTTATTCTAGTAATTGATATTCTCACTTCTCCAAAAGATTTAAAGTCCTGCTACAGCAGAAGGAAAAATGATCTGTGCCCTCCAGTTGTGATCCAGAAGTAGCTTCTTCTCTTCCCAAGCTGGGAAGAAATATAACTCACAGGGTCTTTAGTGACTCTTCCCCCACCTGAAGCCAGTCCAAAGCTTGCTGTAATTTAGGCTTTCATATGATACCATTTACAAGCTAGGGAAAATAGATTAATTTGCTAACAATGAATTAAAATATATTAACAAACATTAACATATCTAAACATATTAACAAATAGTAAATAAATTAGCAACAAATTAAACATTAACAAATACATTCATCGTGCTAACACAAAGCTAATAAATGTACAAGAGAGGAAAAAATAAAACAGGAATATACGGCAATTTTTTAAATGTGCATACCTGAATACATGTTACTACATTCAAGGCATTATCATCTGGTTTCATGTGTAACTGATTCCCCAGTTTTGTCTGAGACATACTAAGTCTGGTCGCTGGTTGGATAATCCCTTTGCTTCTCTGTGGTCTGTGGCCCTCTTCCCCTATACCAGTGTTAGTTTTAATGGATCATAATCCTCTCTAGGGGAAGAGAACAAGTATTAAATACTGAATATATACCTGATATATACCAGGCTCTGTGCTCAGCACTTTACAAATAATATCTCATTTCATCTTCACAACTACCTTGGGACATAGATATTATTGATCTCCATTTTACAGTTGAGGAAACTGAGGCAAAGGTTAAGTGACTTGTCCAGGGCCACAGCACTAGTCAATATTTGACACTGTACTTAAACTTGAGTTTTCCTGATTCCAGGCTCAGCACTCTGTCCACTGTGCCACTTAACTGGCCTGCCTTTCTACACCTGAGCTTTTGAGGGTCCTGGCTGCCTAGAAGTGTTTTTGTTCTTGAGGCACAGCAATAAAAATCTTTTTCATCTGAAGTGTCTGTTTCTGAGCTACTCTCACTGTCTTGGACAGGCAGGTCTTGTGTGAGTGTTAGGTGCTCTCTGGCTTAGGGTGGTCTAAGAAGAATATTCATCCGTATCAAACTTGTTCATCAGAGAATATAATAAAGTAACACTCATTAGCACACATACAGTTATGAAATTAACTGGATAATTGACAAACAGTGGAGTCCTAGAAATGGGATAAGTGATTTAATGATATTTTTAATTGATGAAAGATAGGGGAAGATCTGGCACATAGGGCATCCTGGGATAGACCTTTTGGAGCAATGAGGTAGATGAACATTAAAAGCTAGTGGGATGGCATTTGGTGAAAAGTTAGAAGGGAATTGTGTACAGAAAGGAATGGATTAGAAGAGACCTAAAGACAGTATATGTTCAGTATTCTGTTTTTTTTTTTTTTAGGCTTGACCTTATGCTTGTTTAAGTAGGTCAGGAGCCAATATACATTCCCTTGAGTATGGAGAATTCAAGTAGTACAAAGCCATGAATGCCAAAATATTTTTCTTGGAGCAGTCTTTGGTATGGATATCTGCAAGCTATTCTTTTGATTTTTAAGTAAAGGAGAAAGAAGAAAGGCAAACCACATGACCAGGTCAAGAGAGAGTCTAGCAATTTCTGTAGCCCTGTAATAGAGGTGTTTGCCTTACGTAAAGCCTTTGTATAGAAATAGGCTTATTTTCAACTTGACAAACAGGACCTACTATAGAAAGAAACTTGACTCGTGGTTGTTGATTTTTTTTTTTAAATTCACTACAGTGTTTCAAAAAATCTAATAAGCCACAGTTCAATGAAAGTTTTAAAATTTTATTTTCTTGCTCCTATCTCGAGGATTTTGGAGATTAACTTCAGATTTAAGATGTTAAAAAAATAAGTTTTTTAAAAATCACATTTTCCTCTGCATTTGGATTGTCCCCATCTGCCATTTTGCATTTGATCTGGCCTATTGTAAATGTATTAGTTTTTTCACAGTGTAATGGATTTGGAGGGTAAGACTTGGGTTCAGAGCCTGTCTTCTTTTACCATTTACTAGCTCTTAGGCTAGTCATTTCACTGTAGTCAGTTTCTTCATTTGTTACTTGGAGATTATACTTGGATTAATTTCAAGGCATTAAAGATTCCAGATGATAGTACCTTGGTTGTTTGAAGGAAAGAGCTTTGTAAAATAGTTACTCTACTAGTGGTCTAATTAGTCTGATGAAAAAGACTTCTCTAATTTAAGACAGACATGATTTTCAGCAGCTTTATACATATATATGTATATACATATATGCACATATTTGAGCTTCTGTGTCAAGCTTTTAAAAGTATATTTTGTCAAAAATTTTAAAATGGGACAAAGGTAGAAAGTAAGTCTTAGAATAATCCATCAGCTTATCCATTCACAGTATTCCTTGAATAAAACGTTTATTTGTGAGATTTTGCTTTTGAGGACAACTGGTCTTAACTTCACTAATTCTATATCATAATGGCATTAACTTTTATTAATAAGTTTATCGTGTAAATTCATTCAGGTTCCCTGGTTTCTCAGGTCCAACAGGTTAATTTGAGTAGATAAAGCAGCTTGGTATTGCTAATTAAAGTAGCTTCATAGTTGTCATATATTTATTTAAATGTTTGTTCATTCTGTAGAATATTTTAGCATGGAAAAATAAACTCATAGTTTGTCCTCATTTTTAACACTAAGTTAAGTATTAAGTTTGAATAATTTGGGAACATTGCTTTAAAAAAAGCTAGCACAGAATGGGAAACCCCAGCTCTAATTTGAATTTTGAGTAATTACTATCTGCCTGTAATCACAAACCTTTTATGACTTAGTAGATGTCAAGAATTTTGTGACTCCAAACTTCATTTTTGAGGTAAACCTGATGATGAGACTTTCAGGCTCATCTAAACTAGTCTGCAAACAAGAAACATATAGTATGTAACCAGGCCCATACTTGAAGCCTTTATTTATTTTTTTTCTTTTTGGTAAGGCAATTGGGGTTAAGTGACTTGCCTAAGGTCACACAGCTAGTAAATGTCAAGTGTCTGAGGCCACATTTGAACTCAGGTTCTCCTGACTCCAAGGCCAGAGCTCTATCCACTTCACCATCTAGCCTCCCCGAAGCCTTTATTTTCTGATAAGATCTGTTAGAACTTTCTCCATCAAGAACCCAGGTTTGGGATAGAGGCATTGGTGTAGAACTTCAGTCTAAATATGTTGAATTTAGATTTTTAAATAATTACCTCTCCGTTTTGGGAAAGTGGTTGTAAAGAATCGTATGAGTCATCTTAAATACATCTAATTACTCTTTTTTTTTTTTTTTTGGTGAGGCAGTTGGGGTTAAGTGACTTGCCCAGGGTCACACAGCTAGTAAGTGTCAAGTGTCTGAGGTCGAATTTGAACTTAGGTCCTCCTGACTGCAAGGCAGAGCTCTATCTACTGCGCCACCTAGCTGCCTCACATCTAAATACATCTAAAAATGCAGAATTTATTTGAAATTGGGAGCATTTTCTTAGGTAGTTTGAATTATCCCTTTTCCTGTCAGATAAATATCCATGTCCTGGCCTATAAAAAAAATCAAAGCAATAAGATTATATGAATAAATAAATATGTATCTCTTAGTGATAACTTCCAAAAAGCTTATATGACTACATTGTCTCATTACAAAATTAGAAGTTATAATTTTGATTACTTTGAAATGAATTTTTTAAACAACTTAGAGCAAAACCATATTTAGGTTTTTAGGTAAATAATATTTTAACCAAAAAAAGTAGTTTTTTCTTATTAGAAACATAATAGAGCCTATGGTGCTGGATGATCAATAAATTTCATGTTTTCTTTAATTCTAATTTATTCTTTATTTAATTTATCTTTCATTTTAAGGAAGATGAGGTTTCTCATTTATGTCAACCTGGAAATGTGTCACCATTTGCGTAGAGAACCTTAAAAATATAAGTCTGCAAATCTTGTTGTTGTTGTTGTTGTTGTTGTTATTGTTTAATGATATTCATTGTTAAAGTTTATAAATGCTTCTAAACATCATTAAAGTGTCAAGTTGTGATCTGGTGAAATGTCTTCCTCCCTATTCCAAGTGTAGGTGATAGTTTTCTTATTGTGGCTGAAAGTATCATTAAAATATAGTCATTGTTTACTGGTAAATGTTAACAACCAGCTTTCATAGGAAAAATGTATACATTTTTAAGATTAATTTTGCATCATTAACTTTTATTCATCACTTTTTTAAGTCTAGACAATCAGCAAAACAATAAATCAAGCTCTGATTTGTAGCATTTGCTGATTACTAAGGTGTAAATGCTCATACTGAAAATTAAACACTGGGTCTCAGCCAGTTGACTTCAGCACACCCCTGAGTGGATTCTCTATCACATTGCCCCAGACAATTAAGTTTAATGGAGAAGTTTTAAATAAACGATGTCATGTGAAACCCTGCTGTAACATTGGTAGAATACAATAAACTTAAGACTTCCATCCTCCTCTTTTCACCTCTTCCTGAGGATTCAAACTGGGAAGGGCAGTTTTAAGTGTTCACATACTGTTATAATTTTTGTACTGCAAGTCAAGAAATTTTAGATTTTTAAATGTTCTTACCATTAAAAGTACCAAGAGTCAATTACTGAACTATCTAGTCTTAAATTATTTGTTATGGAATACATGAAATGATGGTCGGTCATTGTTTTTTGGCAGTTGGGAACCCTCCTTCCCATCCCTCCAATTAAGTAGGATTGTAGACCCAATTTAGCTGCCAGATAAAGTTGCTGACTGTTGAAGTCAGCCTTCATTGTACTGCTTTTCTATTTAAAGCCTCTCCCGTTCTGGTGGCAGGCATCTCTCTCACTTAGAATCTTTGACCCTAAGCTGGTTTAGGAAATCACCTTTTCCCCTTACTGTCTAGCTTAATGGAGAAGTATCTAAAGGTGAAATCAGCCTGAATGAGTCATTTTGGTGTGCGTCTCTAATCATCCCTTAAGAACAGCTAAGTGTTTATACTTGGCTGATGTGGTTGATGTTCCTTCAGAGAGCAAGTCCTTATGTACAAATCTGCTCTTGGGCCTTATTTCTGCTATTGTACTCATTTCTCATTTTTCATATGGGAGTTTTGTGTGTAATTTATTAAGCTCATTTTTTTTTTAAAAGACAGGATAACTAGGCAGAGACCTACCCCCAAAAGTTTTGTTTTGTTTTAGATATATGCACCTCATTTTTAGCAATTTTAGAAACTATTTAGAAGCATGGCAAGAGAAACCAGAAATGTTAACTAGGTTACAAATGATTCTGTTTTGCTTTTTATATACCCCTAGTAACTTAAACTATCTTTGAAAGTAGGGCAGTGACTACTCTTTGATTATAGTAATGATACAAATAACTTTTTTCATGAAAATTAAGATGAGACACTAAAAAATGAAGGGTATGGGCTTGTTGAATAGGATATGTACTTCTCTTGAAAATGCACAAGTATTCCCAAGGAGTTTTCATTTTACTGAACTGTTACTGTTGTGATAACAATCAGAGTTGGCCCTGTCTCACAATTAGCTTGGCATATTTTAAACTTTCAGCAGATAAGTCTGACCATGTCACTGCGTCATTCAAGGTGCTTCCCTGGTTTCCTGTTGTCTCTAGGATTAAATAAAAATTCCTGCCTCCCAATTAAAATCCTTCACAATCTGGGTCTAATCTCTCTTTGCAGCCTGATTTCATAATACTCTGCTTCTTGTATTCTTCAATCTAGATACATTGGCTTATTTGCTCTTCTCTCCATATTATGCCTTTCCATCTCTTCCTCTTTGTCATTGTTCATTGTTCCTTCTATGCCTGGATTTCTCTTCTCTCTTAACTTAAGGACAGCCTACCCAGCTCCCTTCCTGAATCTCCTCTCCTCTCTATTAATGACTCTAGTTAGTATTCTGACTCTTCTCCTACCTCATTACTTTGTATTTCCTTATTGGTGAACATGTTTTTATTCACTAGAGTACAAGTCCTTGAAGATGAAGACCTGAATTTTCGGACTTTATCCCTCTATTGCGAACACATTATGTGCAATAGTTGAAATGTTTGTTTTTAATTGAACTGAATCTTTTATATGGTATGTTATTTATTATTATTTTTTGTTTCTTTTGACAGGTGACAGTTAAAGGATTTAATCCTTTGATTCAGTTTGCCTATACAGCTAAGCTTACTTTAAATAAAGACAATGTGGATGAAGTATACAAATGTGTTAAATTTTTAGGAATACACAACATTAAAGAATCCTGTTTTCAGTTCCTCAGACTTAAATTTTTGAACTCCACAACAGACCAGCAAGAATACCCAATAAAGAAGTGCTTTACATCACACTGTCAGAAAGCCAACATTAAAATTCCACTGTTGGATCATGGGGATCTAGAAATAAATGAAGTAGAAGAACTGCTAGAAAATGAACATGCTCAGACTCCTCACTTTAAACTCCATACGTGTAAAGAAAATGTGAACACACCACCTTCTCTCCAAGATAGTGCCAATCAGACATCTGAATCGTGCTTAGAAAAGGAGGATGTTCTTGGTTTGCCATCTTTAGGCCCAAAGTACAGGAAATTCCAAAAAGCTTTTGGAATAGATAGAGTTCGTATTGTGGAACCCAGTGTTAAAGATATTCAGACATCAACATTTGTTTCTGTTCAGCCAAATGAAGTATCTGAAAATGAAGACGTAGAAACCCAAGGTTGTACAGATTTACCAATGATTTTAAAACATGAAGACAGTCAAATAGAAATGGATGATGAGGAAGAAGCAAAGGAAAAAAACAATTCATGTCAGGATTCTGTGGCAAAAACAGAGGTGACACAACTTCCTCCAGATCCTCCTGTGGCGCCGCCTGGGTTTTATTCTCTTTCTCTTTTGCACACATATGAACAATATGGTGATTTGAATCTCACAGGTATGCAAAATGTAACTATGTTAACTGAAGACTCTTTGACTGGTACAGATACAAAAGCAGAGAAAACAATCACAGAAAATCAAACTCTGCCTTTGAAATCGGCTTCAGGCCACAGAGATGAGAGGCCTGCGTCCGCAAATGGTCGAAGCAGCGTTGAAAGGGAAGTGGCAGAGCACCTAGCGAAAGGTTTCTGGAGCGACTTTTGCAGTGCCGACGACACTGACTGTCAAGTTCAGCTCTCACCTGCCCTGGCAGCAAAAGATTGTTCAGAGCGCGTGTTTTCACAAAAAAGATCAGAGTGTCCCTGGCTAGGTATCAGAATCAGCGAGAGCCCTGAACAGTGTCAGAGAACTTTCACGACACTGAATTCTGTCAGCTGTCCATTTATAAATACTCTTAGCACTGAAGAATGTACAAACAATTTGGAAATAGGAAGTGGCGATTTTGTTCCAGAATCACAGCAAGAGCCTTGCCCGTACGCATGTGTGATTAGCTTGGGAGATGATTCTGAAACAGATACAGAAGGGGACAGTGAATCTTACTCAGCCAGAGAACAAGAATGTGAGGTAAGGACGTAATTTATCTACATATATATATAAGGGGAGATGTCTGTGAGCCTCTTTTGAAATATTTGTCTGGGTCCTTCATAAAATAAAGTTTTAATTATGATATATTCGTGTAGGCAAACGTTGGGCAATTGTGAAAATGCTCAAATTTGTTGTAGAATCTTAAGAAGAAAAACCTTAATGATTCTGTGAATATCAGATATGTGTTTGCCTTCAGAAAAATACACATAATCACTGACTTCATTGGTCTGTTAAGATTTCTGTGAAGTCAGTGATTGTTTTGTTGTATTTCTTTGCATCTTACTGGGACAGGAGGTAATGAGACTATTACACCCATCATTTTGCTTTAGGTCTTCATCATCTTGCCTGGCTTTCACCAAATGGTTAAATGGTAATAGTGAGTTACCTAAACTGCCAGTGACTAGTTGTGTGAGAGAAAAAGTGATCTTTCTAGTGTAACATTTTGCTAGACCTCTATGAGTATTTTGGGGGGGGGGGGTGTGAAGCAATTGGGATCAAGTGACTTGCCCAGAGTCACACAACTAGTCAATGTTATGTGTCTAGGCCAGATTTGAACTCAGGTCCTCCTGACTCCAGGGCCGGTGCTCTATCCACTGTGCCACCTAGCTGCCCCTTCTTTGAATATTTTTTATGTTACCATTTTATATCCTTAATTTTTTCATAAATCATTTCAACTAGTTTTATTAACAATGTATTTCTTTATCACTTTATCGTCATTGAATGTAGCTAAAATAAGATTGTTCTACATTTTCTCCTATGGTAAATCAATGTGCATGTGATAACAGCTGTTTGTACATTAGTATTTCTACCATTAGTGACATGAGTTTGAAAGAAGCCATTCTTTTTCAAGGCAGCTAGGTGGTTCAGTGGCCAGAGCACCAGACACGAAGTCAGGAAGACTTCAGACATTCACTAACTCTGTGACTCTGGTCAAGTCACTTAATCTTGTTTGCCTCAATTTCCTCTTTTGTAAAAAGAGCTGGAGAAGGACATGGCTTATCACTGTAGTATCTTTGCCAAGAAAGCCCCAGACCTGACACCACTTATTACTTTTCCCCATCCTCCCAATACTCTTTGATTCAGTGACAGTGGCCCTTCTTACTGTTCCTCAAACAAGATACTTCATTTCTGGACTGGATTTTTTCACTGGCTATCCCTGATGCTTGCAGTCCTCTTCCTCCCCATCTAAAATCACATATTCTAAAGTCACATCTAAATGTAAAATCCCATATTCTTCAGACAGCCTTTCCTAATCCCTCTTAATTCTACTTGTCTTCCTTCTGTTGGTTATATCTTGTTTATCTTGTGTATAGCATGTTTGTACATGGTTGTTTACATGTTATCTCCCTCATTAGATTGTGTTTTGTGTCTTTTGTCTTTCTTTGTATATCCACCACTTAGCTTGATGCCTGACACGTAGTATGAGCTTATAATAACTGTTTATCAACTGACTGATAGACTCTGTTCTGGCCTCTTATTTTAACTCTATATCTTTCTGCTTCAATTGTGTTTCTTGTAAAGAACATGTTGGATTCTATTGTCTAATCCAGTCTGCTATTTACTTCCATTTCATGGGTAAGTTCATCCCATTCACATTTATGATTGCTAATTGTGTTATTCCCTTTTATCTTATTCTTTTTTACTTTTTTCCCCCTTCCCTTCTTTAAGAGTTTGTTTTGCTGCTGACTAATCACTCCCTTACTCTAACCTACTTTTTATTCTCCTTTACCCAACCCCTTTCTCTTTAACCAGTTCAAATGAGAGTAAATGTTCCCCACCACAAACTCCCCCCTCCTTGCATACTTTACTTGTGTACTCCATTTATATTTGATAATTTTTCCCTCTCTTCTTTCCTCTCTCATTTTATTCCTCTTCCCTTCCTTTTTCATTTTTCCTGCAAGATCATTAAAACATGAAAGAATCCCTCTGAGGCCCTTTGTCAAATTTGCCACCCTTCACAACCTGTGATATTGATAGAATTTTGAAGGGCTACCTGTATTATCTCCCTATAGAAGAATGTGAATAATAACCTTGTTTAGTCCCTTATGTTTTCTTTGTCAGTATTTATCTTTTTATGCTTCTCTTGACTCCTATATTTGTATGTCCATTGTTCTACTGAATTATGATCTTTTCATCAAGAATGCTTAGAAGTCCTCTGTTATATTAAAGGCCTGTTTTTTCCCCTGTAGAATTATACTCATTTTTGCTGGGTAAGTTATTGTTTGTATAAGCATTGATCTTTTTCTTTCTGGAATATCATCTTCTGGACTTTCTGCTCCTTTATGATGGTGGGTGCTAAATCTTGTGTTATTCTGAGTGTGGCCCTTTGGTACTTGAATTCTTTCTCACCCCTTGCCATATATTTTTTTCTTTGACCTATGGGCTCTGTGTTTTGACTACAGTGTTCCTGGGAGTTTTCATTTTGGGATTTCTTTCAGGGGTTGCCAGTGGATTCTTTCAATTTCTTAAGCCCTCTGGTTCTAAGAACTCTGGGCAGATTTCTTTTGTTATGTTATGTTGATATGTTATTTAGTTGTTCATTTTTGGTCATGACTTTTAGATAGTCTTATGATTCTCAAATCTCTCTCTTATTTGTAAGTTAGTTTTTGCTGAGAAACCTTACATTTTCTTTTTCTTTTTTCTTCAGCCTTTGAACTTTCTTTTAATATTTCTCAATGTCTTATTGAGTCATTAGCTTCTATTTGGTCACTTCTGATTTTCAGGGAATTATTTTCTTGGGTAAAGTTTTGTACTTCTTGTTCCAAGTAGTTAATTCTCTTTTTATACCTTCCATAGCTCACATTTTGTTTTTAAAATAATTTTTTAGCTCTTTCCTCCCCCACAACTTGCTTTAACTTTTCCGTGGATTCTAGTTGGACTTATGGCCAAGCTGTATTTTTCTTTGAGGCTATTCTTGTAACACTCTTCTTCTGAGTTTGTGTCTTGCTTCCCTGTCCTGATTTTAGTTCTTTATGATGAGCTTCTTTTTTTTTTTGTTTACTCCTTTTTCCAGCCTATTTCTTGACTTTCAGCTTACTTCATTACCTTGATATTAGAAATAAAAATTCAGATTTTTCAAAAACAATCTTCATTTAGTCCAGTGATAGAACTAATATTGAACAATGGATCCAATTTCTATCCTCTTTCCAATAACAGAGACCAAGAAGATAGATATTAGTTTGTTAGTGCTGGCCTTTGTGAACTTTGTGTGGACCAGGGTTTGGGGGGAGGTGTGTCTGTGCTGTACTTATGTCCTTTTATGTTCTGCTGCTTTCACAGCTATGAATTGGGGCTTGCAAGCTTTTAATGCTCCCAAAGTAATGTGGTCCATGACAAAGGCTGCTCACTCTGCTCCTGATCTGAGCTCTGCCAGTTTCTGACCCAGGTTTTGGGTCTGTCAGCTTGTGTGTAGTTGAGGGTTTCAGTAGACTGTTGCTGGTCTCAGCCACTATTAGTCCTCTATGAGTGTCTACAGTCACCACACTTGTAGGCTGTCATTTGGTCAGGGTTTCCTGTCCTCATTAATTCATTGTAGACTTCCCACCCTGAGCTGGAGGCTAGACTGAGTCCCTGTTCTGCCCTTTGGTTCAGAGCTACACAGTTGCTTTTTATTTGTTCCTTGCTCAATGCACATCAAGTGCTGGCTAGCACCACCCTTATAATGCAGAATCCCTGCTTCCACCTCATCTGACCTACTTAGTCATGGTTATCTTTCAGTCTCTGGACCCTAGAATGTTTCTCATTGTAGTGCAGTTCTAGGCAGACCCTGTACCCAGTACTGGCCAAGTCTTCATAAACTACCCCGGGCTGCAAAATGACTCACTGCAACTTTTTCTTGAATTTCTCAATCAGAATTTATCTTGGTGTATTTTCTAGGACTTCGTGGATGAGGTTTGGTGGGGCAGTTAGGCTGTACTTCTTCCTGCTACTCTGACATCTTGACTCCACCCCTGCCACTTTCATTTGTAGATTGAATGGGGGAGGATTTCTTTCCCCCTCTCCCGAACTCAGAAAACCATTCTTGGAACAAAGAATTTTATAAAGAGGAAAACAAACAGTTCAGCAAAACTAATGAACACATCAACTGAGTCTATGCAGTATATGCAGTCTTCTCTAAAATAGATTAGAACTTTGGCCAAAACTCTTGGTCTCTGTTATTGGAAAGAATAGAGAAACTGGATCCATTGTTCAATATTAGTTCTATCATTGGACTAAATGAAGATTGTTTTTGAAAAATCTGAATTTTTATTTCTAATATCTAATTTCATTCCCAGTATATTCTATTTTTTAAAAGTAAATCCCTGTTAATTCTGTCTGGTTTAGGTTAAACTGCCATTCAATGCACAAAGAATCATTTCACTTTCTCGAAATGATTTTCAATCCATGCTGAAAATGCATAAGTTGACTCCAGAACAGCTGGATTGTATACATGATATTCGAAGACGGAGTAAAAATAGAATTGCTGCACAGCGTTGTCGAAAAAGAAAACTTGACTGCATACAGAATCTTGAGTTAGAAATTGAGAAGTTGGTAAGTAAATATTATTTCCTGTCTTAAACTAATTCAGATATTTTCTTTGAAATACTGTCTTGATTTCTAAGCCAGATGTAAATAACTCCAGTTTTCTATTTTACAAAGTATAAATATTCCTGGCTTTTTAAAAAGGGAAGGGAAGGGAACAAGCATTTATTTAGATCCTACTATGTATCAGGCACTATGTTAAGTGCTTTACAAATATTATCTCATTTGATCCTCACAACAGCTCTGAAGTAGATGCTATTATTATCTCCATATTACAGTTGAAGAAACTGAGGCATATGGTGCTCAGAATCACAGCTAGGAAGTATCTCAGCCTGGATTTGAACTTAGATCTTCCTTATTCCAGACCTATAGCTCTAAAATAAAATTTAGTACATCTTTTGAAAATTTCTTGAATTAAAAATATAAGCTATAAGAAGACCGGAAAGGTAAGTGGGGGCCAGAATGTTAAAGAGCTTCAAATGCAGTTTGTATTCCTAGTGGCAGTAGGAAGTCACTGGAGCATTAAAGTGACATGGACAGATGTACGTGTTAGAAAAATCTCTTTGGCAGCTGTGTAGGGGATTGATTAGACTGTGGAAAGGCTTAAGGCACAGAGACCAGTAAGAAGGCTATGGAGTTTTCTGAGCGGCAGCTAATGGACGCCTCGACTAAATTTGTTGTTGTGTAAGTGTAGAGAAGGGAATTATATGAGAGTTTTTATGAAGGTAGGAACCACAAGATTTTTCAATGGATTCAGTATGTGGGGTGACTGGAGTTGAAGATGACACCAAGGTTGGCGGCTTGTGTGACTGGGAGGATGATGGTGCCCTCACCTACACTAGGAGTGAACATGTTGAATTTAACATGTCTTTGGGACATCAGTTTGAACTGTCCAAGAGGCAGTCAGAAATGGTGACTGAAGTTCAAGAGAGTTTAGTGCTGGGAATCATCTTCATAAAAATGACAATTGAAGCCACAAGACTAATGAAATCCTCGAGTGAGACAGTATAGAGATAAAAGAGAGGAGAACCCAGGACAAGAATTAAAGAAGGTCTTTTATCATCTTAAAGAAGGACAAATTTTTGCTGACTTTCCTTGGACCATTAGCAACAGTCAAGAAGTGGTAGACTTGAGATACCTTAATTTTACCCCATCAACCTTCTTTTACCTGTAGTGGGCTAATTCAGCTGGGTCAATTGAATCCTTTCCCTGGCTTATTGAGAAAACGCAACATGAATATGCAGAAGCATTTTGGCCACAAGGGTGGTGGGCTGCCATTTCAACTTGCTCCTCATCTCGTTTCACTTCAACACTGTTAGTTGGATATATCCAGCACCCAGAAAGATTTAACACTTCCTTGAGCCTCATCTCTGAAATCCTCCCGTAGGATTGTGATCTATTTTATTTTTCTCTCAGACTTATTCTTGCTAATCAGAGCTGTTCTGGTCTTCTGTCTTAATCTGGCATCACTTCAGTCTCCTTACAATCTTTTCATGGTTTATTTAGTTGTTTTTGACCGGGCTTGTGATTTCATCTCTGTAGATATCTCTTGATGAGAAAGTCCCTTTGCCAATGCAGTTTGACTCCTAGTCTGCAACTTTTATTCTTAAGAGTTTCCTGGGGCACTGAGGTTAAATGACTTGCCTAGGGTCATGCAGCTTGTGTATTTTTAATTTTATTTTTACCTTTCATTTACAAACACATCCTTCTCTTACTGAGCAATCTGTCATTTGTAACAAAAATTTTAAAAGAATGAGAAAACTTATAAAAATATTTCATTTTTTTCAGTTACATGTAAAAACAATTTTTATTCTTAATTTTGTTTTTACAATTTTGAGTTATAAATTCTCTTTCACCCTTCTATCATTCCTCATTGAGAAGGCAAGCAATTTAATAAAGGTTATGCACGTACAGTCATGCAAAACTTTTCCGTATTATTTTGTAAAAGAAAACCCAGCCAAACCCACCCCCCAAAAAAATATAAAAAGTAAAGAAACAGTATGCTTCAGTCTTCATTCAGATTGCATCGGTTCTTCCTCTGGAGGTGGGTAGTATTTTTCATCGTAAGTCCTTCAGAATTGTCTTGTTTTTTTGTCTTGCTGAGAATAGCTAAATCATTCATAGTTGAATACTGTGTAGTATTGTCATTACCGTGTTCTCCTGGTTCTGCTCACTTTCACTTTTCATCAGTTAATGTAAGTCTTTCCTGGTTTTTCTAAAAGCATCCTGCTCATCATTTCTTATAGCACAATAGTATTCCATTACATCATATAGCACAAAACATTCAGCCATTCCCAAATTGATGGCTATCCCCTCAATTTCCAGTTCTTTGGCACCAAGAGCTGCTATTTTTGTACATATAGGTCCTTTTCTTTTTCTTTTTCTTTTTAATAAATCTCTTTGTAATACAGGCCTAGTAGGAGTATTGCTGGGTCAAAGAGGAGGCACAGTTTTATAGCCCTTTGGGCATAGTCCCAAATTTCTCTCCAGAATTGTTGGATCACTTTACAGCGTCACCAGCCGTGTATTCATGTCCCAATTTTCCTATATATCCCCTCCAACATTTATAATTTTCTTTTTCTGTCATATTAGCCAATCTGATAGGTGTGAGGCTGTTTTTAATTTGCATTTCTCTAATCAGGAGTGATTTAGAATATTTTTCTCATTTCTCTATAGAAAGCTTTGATATTTTTTTTGTCATTTTTTACTGTAGCATTCACATGATAGACTTCTTCATTGTAGTGTGGGTACAGAATGGATATACTACATAAGTAGTTGAAGTAGTTGAAGGATATAGTGGAATAGACTTTTTATTATGAAGTAAAGGATAAAAATGGTTGTATGATTTATATTAAAATTGGTTCTCAAATATTAATAATTTGTTCAGCGAAAGTAGGAATTTCTAATTTGTATGTAGATCATATAAAAGATTTAGTGATTTATTTACTAGAAAACTTTTTTTTTAATAAGGCCAAATGGGAAGCACTTGAAATTTTACTAAATTGATATTTAATGCAATAGTGGCATAAAAATCAGGCTTAACTGATAGAATTCATAGTTGAGTATGACTTTATGGGAATAGGGAAAACCTCCTTAGCATTTTCCTTTGGCTACTTCTCTTCTTATTTAGGTATCTTCCTTTAGGAGTCATGGAGTAAAAAATCATGTTGCCACCTTTTCTAGATGAGAATTTACTCATAGGATTAATAACTTGCAATGACAATTTATTTCATGTGTTAATTTATCATGTTAGTTTAGTCTTTCTGCTCCCCTACCACTGATCATAGCTCTGGCTCATGACTACCTTCCCTATAGAATTGAGGTCAAGACCTGTCTTTTCTCTTGGTATCTCTCTCTGTCTTTGTTTCTTTTTTTTATCCTTAGCACTTTGTGCAATGCTTGGCACATAGGAAATGCTTTTTCATTAATTTTTCCTTTATTCTTGTGTCCAGTTTTATTTTAGTGTAATTTCTCTTTAAATTGCCTCCTCTGAGTGAGACTTTAAAAGAAAAATAGGTAACTATAATTTTCTTATCCTTTCACTCTTCATTTGTTGTTTGAGCAGTGCAGTATAGTGTATATAAGTTGTTAGACTTGGAGACAAGAAGACCTAGTTTAAATTTTGCCTCAAATACTTCTTATTTCAGAAACTTTGAACAAGTCCATTTAGCTACTCTGCTTCAGTTACCTAATCTTTAAAATGAGGGAGTTAGAGTCATTGCAATTTATGGTCCTTTCCTAAATCCCATAAATTTATTGTGTTTATCATTTATAGGTAAACTGTTCTATCTCTATCTTTTGTGTGTATTAGTGAAATATTTTTAGAATGCATTTTAGAATGCATTGTTACTAAATTAGCATCTAGCACAATGCCTGGTACAGATTAGGCACTTTAAGAAATGCTTATTGGGGGTGCAGCTAGGTGGCACAGTGGATAGAGCCCTGGCCCTGAAGTCAGGAGGAGCTGAGTTCACATCTGGACTCAGACCAAACATTTAACACTAGCTGTGTGACCCTGGGCAAGTCACTTAATCCCAATTGCCTAAAAAAAAAAAATGCTTATTGACTTGCCTTCTTTTATCTGATGCTACTATTAGCTCTGAGAATAACCTGTTTGCTTTAATTTTGAGGACCTAAGGATACTATCAGTCCAAGTTAGTATGCCAATTCTAACATTAGCAATTAAGTCAGCTCTTACAGTAGTAGAAGCAGCTAGGCCAGATACATATCAAAGAATGAGGTTAGGCAGAATCATAGAATCTGAATTGCAAGGGACCTAAAAGACCAATGTGACCCAACCTATACCTGAATAAAAATCCTTTCTACAAGAAACTCAAGAAATAGACACCTAGCCTTTGCTTCTAGATCTCTAATAAAGGAATCCCATTCTACTTTTGGAATAACACTAACTTTTCATGGACATTTTTCCTAACATTAAGCTTATTTTTCATTTCTGTTACTTAATGTTATTCCTAGTTCTTACCTCTCTGGGGCAGTTACAACATAACTCATCCATTTTCCATAATAGCCTTTTTTTTTTTGGCCATTTCTTGCAGTTGTTTTTGAGGACTTGGATATTTTTGTAGAAAAACCAACCTTGCTAATGAAACTTTTAGTTTCTAACAGTGGGTTTCTATTTGGTACATTTTAACTCACATAAGAGAAAGTGCCTAACTTGAGCTACCCACAGAGGTGGAAGGCAAAAATATATTTAGATCATAGTCCCTGGAGATTTGATCAGATAATCAACCAATCATCAGCTATCTGTCAGGCCCTGTTCTAGGTGTTTGGAATTTAAGTACAGAGAGTGGAACTATCCATTATTCAAGGGTAATGCTGAGGTAACAAACTTGGGAGGCTGTAAGGATGATGCTACCTTTGACGCAAATAGGAAGTTTGGAAGAGGGGAGAGTTTGGGGTAAAAGATAAGAAGTTCAGTTTTGGCCACGTTGAGTTTAAGATGACTCTGGGACATTGTTAGAAATGTCCAGTAGACAAATGATGTGGGATTGAAGCTCAAGGAACAAACTGAGGCTAGAAATATAGTTCTGGAAGTCATTTGCCTCAAAGATAGTTAAACCCATGGGAATTGATGAGGTTACCAAAAGAGAATAGATGGGGTAGAGAAAAGAAAGAGTAGGGCAGAACCTTGGGAAGTAGCCACAGTTAGAGGGTATGATATGCATAATGAGCTAGGTGGTCAGAGAGGCACAAGGCAAGCCAGGATAGAGTAGTCATCCCACTGCATCCATTCATAGACCCACCCACCCTACCCTCCCTTTTTCCAGGATTGGAATTTCTTTTGTATTCCTCCTCCCCTGGACCGGACTAACCTGGTTTAGTTGCCAGTGCCTGTTTCTTTGTCTGTGCCCCCTAGAATGGGACCAAGGTTCCTGCTCACCATGTCTTCCCCCTAAACCGTAACTCAGAAGGGTTTGAGAGGAAAGAATGGATGTACAAGTGTGTTCTGATGCTAAGAGCTCAGCTTCAGTTCAGCTTCTATACCAGTATATCCTGTACCACCACCTTGCTGCTCAAGAGATCTAGGGAGAAAAAGGGGTAGCGGGGGAGAAGGAGGTTGGTAATTCTATTAAAATCCCTGGCTTGGGCTGGCCTTCCTTGGCTTGTGGTGTTTGCCTTTGGAATGCATATTTTGCAAGAATATTTCCTCCCCAGCCCCCATTATCCTTCATTTCAGAATATTATCCCCTACCCCTAGGATCAGTTTCAGCTTCCCCCTGTTCACATTCTACCTTTAAATACATTTTGTTGGTTTTGTTTTTTAAACAGTTTTTATCTTATATTCTGTGGCAGCCAGACACCTAGCCATGCAGGTTTTTGGGGTTGTCCTGTTCACCTGCCCTTTACATCACTCCCATCCAATCTGTTCATCCTTCCCAAATCTTTATAAGAAGGGCTTGGAGTGGGAAGAGATGGTGGATACCATACCTAGTTTATTAAAAGGTGACATTGATGGGGAAGTGGGACCCAGGGGAGCTGCTCTCCCCCTACTAACATATATTACCACCACCACCCCCAGCTTCTGTCACAGCTCCTCCTTTGGCAGTCTTCAAGTTTAGAGGGTCAAGGGAAGGAGGGTCCAGCTGAGGTAGCAGAAAGGGTGATCCTGAACTATTGTGGGTCCTCGCTCTGGTTTCCTATTGGCAGTTACTTGTATAAAAATAAATTCATTTAAAAAAAATACAGAAACTTTAACATGCTCTATTTTTTGACATGGTCTGATTCAGTCCTCCTTAGGCAGCCTGTTCACTCTCTGCTGTGCTCATAGGAACTCTGGATTATGGCCATGACATTCCTATGACATTCCTATGACATTTTTTGTTTTGGGGTTCCTTTTAGGAAGTGATTGGTGGATCATTTCTTTCTTTACTTTGCCCTCTGGTTCTAATAGATCTAGGCAGTTTTCATTAGTGATTTCTCGAGGTGTGTCCAATAATGTTTTTCTGGAAGTCCAGTGATTCTTAAATTATCTCTAAAATGTTTTTCTGCAGTAGTTTTTTTAAACTATCTTACAATCTTATTCTTTTTTTCTCAATCTTATGATTTTGTTCTGTAATTCTTATTATCTTATAGAGTTATTGCTTTCTATTTGGTCTATTCGAGAGTCCATTTATTGGGTAAAGCTTACCACTTAGTTTTCTAAGCTATTTGCTGTCTTCTTTTTTTCTACAGTGATTGTATTTCATGTCACCCCACCCCATCTCCCCATGTGTCATTTCTTCTAGGTAGTTATGTAGTCCTTGTGGAAAATCCATTTTTCCCCCTTTGTGCCTCCATTGGCAGTTGTTATGGTGTTTCTTGCTCCTATGATGATGTCGGAAACAGAAGACATCAATAATAAAAAAAGTTTGTTTTAAGTTAGGCAATTCTCATCTTTACATAATTGATCCAACATTCACTTATTTAGCAACCTAACCTCAGAGGACTGCCAAGAACTAAAAAATAAACACAGACACATTACATGCACAATAAAATGTTTTCAGTGGCCATATAAGTCTTTAAAGACTCATAAGAGAAATCTCCTGAGCTTTCTCCAAGGTGATTTTTCTTATTTTAGCCAACCTGTTAGAACAGTGTGTATTTGATTTTCCAGCCCACAGAAAGTCAGGAAAGGAAGTAGTCCCTTTTAGAACAAATTCTCTCAAAATCAGTTTCAGAGTTTTTGGTGTTTGGAAGGGTAGCTGTCAGTTATTTGGAGATTCTAGACGGGTGGGAAACCTGCAGCCCCGAGGCCCCACGTGGCCTTCTAGGTCCTTGGGTGCGGCCTTTTGACTGAGTCCAAGTTTTACTGAACAAATTCTTATTAAGGGGATTTTTTCTGTGAAGTTTGGATTCAGTCAGAGAGCCTCGCTGGACATGTGAGATTTAGGTCATTCCTCACTATTTAAATGAGATGTTTGTGCTATTTAATGTTTCTAACGAGTGTTGGTTTCTGTGTTACTAAACCAGAAAATGCTATGGATTTTTTTTTCTTTTCTCTACAGCAAAAGGAGAAGGAGAGTTTATTAAAGGAAAGAGACCATATTTTATCAACACTGGGTGAAACAAAGCAGAACTTAACTGGACTTTGCCAGCAGGTGTGCAAAGAAGCGGCTTTAAGTCATGAACAAATCCAGATACTTGCAAAGTATTCTGCCTCAGATTGCCCACTTACATTGTTAGTTTCTGAAAAAGGAAAACTTACTCCTGACTCTGAACTTGTGCCACCATCATGTATGGGTTTACCTCACGGGCTTCCAAATATTCCACTGGCCAGAGAACAAAGTTCTCCTTATCCATGTGTAAGAGAAGCAAATGATTCAATTCAGGAACAACACCAAGATTCATGTCAGAACTCCCCACGAACTTCATCGTTGCTCGTAGGACAGTGTTGTCAGAGTGGTGGCATCACAGATTTCTGTCCGATCACTGGTAAATGTACTGCTGATGATTAAAACTATATTTTATTTCCTTCCTACCATTTACTTTTATAATTAAGTTTTTTGTATTAACATGAAACTCTAATATAGGTTCCATATTTCTAATATAGGTTTCCAGTTTCTGTTGAGTTTGCTGTTAAGCATGTTTCTGTTAAGTTGATAGTATCATCCCCGTGACTCCCACTAGGAAACCAGAGATAACTTCTGTTAGAAAGCATTTTGAATTGAATGTAATAATTACATTTGAGAATATGGCAGATCTTTTAAAAATTGTCTAAGAAGATAGTGGTTTTAACTTGTTAATGTTAATACTGTCCTATATTTAAAGTAAAACTTAGAATGAAAGTCTGGAACAGTTTGAGAAAGTCTGGCACCTTTTTTTTTTTTTTTTTTTGGCTGCTAGTGATCCTTAAAGTTTTAAAAACATAAAAACAATCAAATTTCAAGTCATCAGCAAACATTTATTAAATTCCTACTGTGTTCCAGACACTGTATTAAGTGCTGGAGATGCAAGGAAGGGGAAAGTCGGTTCATGCCCTCAAGGGATTTACAACCTACTGAGAAGACGACATGCAAACAACTATGTACAAATAAGATATATATAGGATAAATTTTGGATAGTCTGGGAGGGCACACTAGCCTTGAGGGGTAGTGGGAAAGGCCTCCTGTAGAAAGTAGGATTTTAGCTGAGACTAATCTAAGGAAACCAAGAGGAAGAGATGAAACAGAAGGTAATTCCAAACATGAGATAGCCAGTGAAAATCCAGAGATAATGGGAGATAAGAGTATCTTGTATGAGGAACAAAATAGGAAGGAGGCCAGTGCCGCTAAAGCAAAGAATATGTGGAGAGAGAGTAAGGTGAAACGCTTCTAAATTTGTAAGTCCTACATATTCTTTTTAAATTTAAGATTTAAAAAAAAATTTTCCCCCTGCTATCATTAAATAGGCAAATACCTATTTTAGGGAAAACTTCATAGATGGGGGTATAGGCCTCCCAAATTCAGGAAGTTAGGAAATAATTTCCTATGAATTAAGTATGAAATTCTGTTAAGCAGATTTCTGCTAATATAGAAGAGCTGAATAATCAAGTACATGTTTAGTTTATTAACAACCAACTTAGGAGTCTTTTGGGGCGTGTTACATGACACCACTACTGAATTACATTTTAAAGTTTGAGGTTTAAAGTTTTCACCTGAATTAAAATTTTTAAAAGTTTTCATTTTCACTGTTAAAGAGAAAAAAGGGGGAAGGGACTTTGCAAGAATTCACTAGACTTGTGTTAGTCGACAAGTATTTATTAAGCAACATGCTTTTGTGGCATATGTTGGGACATACTTGTTGAAAAGCACTAATCAATAAAGCAGCACTAAAAATTTGAGTAGTATGGAAGCTTAATTACATTTTCTGAATAGAGTTATATCCACTTGCATAGTACAAAGGCACAAGCAGACACCTTCACCTGAATGTTTTTGTAAAGTTCTATATTTTAATTTGGTGTGTAAAATGGTTTTTAATTCTTTGGTAAAGGCTTTGTTACTAAGAACATTGCATTGAAAAGCTACTCAAAATGGAGTTGGTCCGTGGAGTGGCTGGTTCCATCGCTGGATTTATCTTAAGTCATTAGACTGACTTATCATGAAAAATATTTAGTGGTTCTGAGAAATAAACTCATAGTGTAATGAATGACCCTAAAAATACACTTGCTATATCTTATATTGGGACCAATCTTAAAATTTAGAAATTTTTTAAATTGTAATTTTCTCCCCCTTTTTGATGTGGGAAAATTCTCTAGTATTTTAATTGTTTATAAATTATAGATGTAGCAAGGAAATAAATTAGGTTTTGGTTTATTTTCTATATGCTTGAAGAAACATTCAAAGTGGTTTGGAAAAATAGCATTTTTATAATTGTAAATCACATGTAATAGATTAAAACAGAATTGTGTATAAATGATCTAATATTGCTATTTCTTTTTATTTCTTTCTTGATTTTTCAGCTTCACACAGTTGAGTGCAAACTTTTTTCTGATTTGCAAAATGTCAACTCTTGTATAAGCCAATGACTAGAATCTTTGATTCCCTACCTCATTATACACATAAATGTTTTTTCATAATCAGCATGTGTATATGCAAAAATGTCAAATAATCTGCTCTTATTACTACTATAAGTATTGGCAGGTTATTCAGTATTTTAGGACGATGCCTCATTGTCTCCAGAGTTTAAAAATAATTTTCACGACACTGGGTTTTAAATCTACATATTCAAATATGTAACTAAACTAGCCTGAGAAATCTTTTTTTAAGGTTTAACCAATAATTAAAATGTTTATTTCTTGATACTGAATATTATTCCTTATAACCAGCATGTAATACAAATACAAATAACTACACTACCTCATATGCAAGTGATTGTCAAGTTATAAAGCAGATGTGCAGAGAATATTTTAAAGAATTTTTAAACGTTTTTGCTTTTCCCCTTTATAAGGTGGGGAGGTTTTTATTCTGTATATTGCATAGATTATGCCCGCAACAGAATGACAGTATAATACTATGGATACCTTGACCACCATTTGCAGTTCTTCACAGTTTGCTACAATGCTTCTTCATTGTACATGATATGCAAAATCATTTGTCTTAGCCTTTTGTCCTTTGCTTAGTGTTTCATGTCTTATGTAATCTTCTGAAAATAATTACATTTAATACAGTCTTAATTGCATTACATTATTTTTCAGACTTTTAAAAATAATTTTAATACTAATGGCAAATTATGTGCTACTCAGAACTAATGTGAATATCACTTCTGTGCTAAGTATTTTTTTATTTTTAAAAACATTTGTTGAAGATTAATGTTTAATCATTCACATTTTAGTAATTAGAAATATATTTAATGCAGTAAGAATAAAAGTTGCATGTAGATTCTGAGTTATATTAACAATTTGAAAGAAAACATGGCAATATTATAAATTCTCAGGTGAACTTTTTTTAGTCATGAAACATGTATTTTGAACTTTTAAGTGTTAATGCATGTAATAAATCATATTTTGAAACTTTTTGGGTAAAATGTAAACAGCCATAAAAATAAAAAAATGGCATATGGATTGTAAAATCTGAAATAACAACATCTTTGTATCTTTCATCATCTTTCTAATGTAACAAAATCATTATCCTTCCTAATAAGGCAAGATCTCATTAAAAGTATAATTCTGTAGTATTTAAGTTACACCTTTTTCATTATGCTATTTTTTAACCCGATGTTGGTTAAAAATAGCCAAATCACAAGGCATTAGTTTCTTTGCTCCTTGGTAATAAATTTGCTGTTGAATAAATACCTTTATTTAATAATGAATATTGTTAATTTTTTGTTTACTTGTGTGTTGTGGAAATTTACTAATCGTAGACTTTTGTAAAAATGGGCTTTATGTGAACATTAATGTTAGTAAATTATCATGTGTAAGAGGGATGGGTATTCATCCCAGCATTCAAAGATCTAGACAAGCATGCATTTTAATCTCTGCTTTAAAAAAAAATGCTTAATTCCAACTCCTGCTCTACACAGTAGTACTCCCTAGGGCTCCACTTTAGGGCAAGATACGTGTTTGGTAAATCAAACAACTATTTACTGTTTCCCACCTTATTTTGGCCTTAGTTTAGAACTTTAATTCTCTGCTTTTAAAAAAAATGTTTTTATTGATTTTTTGTTTGTTTGTTTCTTAAATCACGATAGTATCCCATAGTATTCTGTGGATGGGGGTGGGGGGAGTCAGCACAATTGATAGTCTGAAAACATGTACAATGTGTAACACCTGTGGGCCTCCCACCTCCACAAAGGGATAGGCTGGGGGGGGTATTTTCTCATTTCTTTTCACTTGATCTTCATAATTCTATTTGTTTTTTGAATTTTTGTTGTGTCATTCTTTCCATTTACATTGTTGTAGTTACTTGTGTATATTGTTTTCTTGGCTCTGCTTTTTTCACTCTGCATCAGTTCATACAGATCTTTCCATGCTTCTCTGTATTCATCACACACACTCAGTCCTCTCTGTTCCCCGGCTCCCTTCCCCCCCTTTTATGTACCCTCCTATGTTGTAATGTAGTCCCACAAAGGAAGCATTCATCTGTAGAGAGGGTATCTCCAGGTTCTATCCCTAATACCCTCTGCCTCTTCCCTTTGCCTCTACCACATTCCCACCTTTACTTCTGTCTCCTTGCGTACATTTAGAAAGAAGTCTCTTACTGGTCATTTTTGTTGTCCCTCTTGCATTTATTCACTTTTCCTCCATTTCTCTTTGGGGTGATCGAGAAGCAGATAATTGCTCCAGTTTTTTTTTTTTCCTAAAAATGTTTCAAAGTCTTTATTTTTGAACATGCATCTTTTTTCTATATTGTTAAGCTCAGATATTCAGATAGGTCCCCCTGGGCTGCGTGCATCCTGAATTCCATTGCACTTTGAAACACATTATTCCTTTCCCTCCTTTTTCTAGCGGGTTTTGTTATTCAGATGTCCTTTCCTTTGAATTTGAAGGTCTTTCTCCTGATGACTTATTGTTGAACTTAGGAACTTTCTCCTGATGAACTTCTTGTTTCTGAATTGAACTGTTAAATTTAACCACTATGTGTCTTGGAGCTGGCAGCCTTGGGTGTTGTTTTTTGTTTTGTTTTTTTTCTGGAGTAGATCTTTGAATTCTTTCAATTGGAATTTCATTTTCTATGTTTAGAAGTTCTAGGTTCTCTTTTATAATATCTTTCATTAAGTTTTTTTGTCCTGTTAATGTTCTTCTGGGAGACTTGTCATCCTCTTTACATTCTGCCTTTTGAGTTCAGTGTGTTTTGCTTGCCTTAATGAACCCATTTTCTTTAAGTGTCATTTTTTTTTTTCTTTTCCCAGGTTGTCCTTCACTTCTGTGTGTTTGCATTCCAGTCTATTGTTCTTTCTTTTGGTTCTTTGGTGAAGCTTGCCATTGCAGATTTCAGTTTTTCTATTTTGTTCATTATTTTTGCTGTGTAGGACAAATTTTGTTCTAATTCTCATTTCTCTTTTAAACCACTCAGGAACAGCATGTTGTAATTCCATGTTCTCCTCCAATTCCACAGAGCCCTCTGTCTCATCAAGTGATGGAACATTTTCCTTTATTTTGCAGTATTTATTCATAGATAACTGAACTCATTTACTAGATCTGGAGGCTGTATTTCCTTCTGTTATTACTGTTTTTCCTGTTGAGTTATGTTTATGTTCAAGGTATTTGAATTTTCTTCTTCCTGAAATCTTTGGTATTTTCAGTCTTTTCTTCCCCTATGCTGTGATCTCGTCAAGCTCCCATCAATTTAATTACCATCTCTATGCTGATGACTCTGAAATTTACCTATTCTGCCCCAAACTCTCTGCTGACTTCCAGCCTTACATCTCCCAACTGCATTTTAGGCATCTCAGACTGGATGTTTGAGTAGTCTTCTTAAACTCAACATGGCCTTTCGCCCTAAATCTTCCTCTCCTACTCTCAACTCCCACCTTGCTCTGTAACTGTAGAAGGTAGTATCATTCTCCCACTCCCTCAGGCTCACCACCTAGTAATCATCTAGGTTTCCTTACCATCTCTCACTTCCCATATCCAATCTGCTACTATGGCTTGTTGATTTCACCTTTACAACATCTCTATAAAATGGGGGTTGAGCATAGAGAACATAGCATAGAATATTATTTCAAAATATGCTGGATTTCTCATGTACCTTGAAGGGTATTTGAACTAAAATAAGAAATTTTCTGTTTTCTTTAAAAAAAAGACTGGACCTTCCTCTGATTTGATCAGTGTAAGGATATCATACTGACTTTTCTATTAATAAAGAAGAAAATTCATTCTGGAACCATTCTCCTCTTGATATGTTCGTATTTGGTGGGTATTTTTGAAAACTGTAGTACTGTATAAACAATGAAAGATCACAAAATTCCTATCTAGAAAGGTGAAGTGACTATATATGTGAAAAAATTTAGAGCTATGGGTAATGAATTTACAAAATGATATTTTTTATATGTAACCTGAGTCCCAGAGTCTGTTTGGTATAGAACTCTTTCCTCCTTGGTGAAGATCAATCCCCCACCCCATGTGAGTGGCGGATAGAGTAGTGTCTTAAGGATTAGGAGGCCCTTTAGTCTCTCAGGTTCTTTAATCTCAAAGAACACTTGTAGCTTCCAGCATTAAGGGAGAAAATGCAGAGAATGCCAACCTTTTTTCAGCTTTCTGAAGGGAGAAAAAGACTCCTTGAAGAAGCTGAATGTTTAAATCTCAAACCTGTTCTGCCATCACAGCTACAAAAATCCCTTCCAAGACAAGTAGTTAGTGGCTACTTTAAAGTTGAGGTGCATTTTATTTTCTAGAGTTTGAAACTTTCATTGTCCTGAAAGTGTATAGAGAATAAATTAAAATATTTTTGTAGTATTTTATTAGTCATAGAGAACCTGATTTCATGAGACATTTAATCTTTCTTCTCACAATATGTACAGTATGTTGTAAGTATGTTTTAAGGAATACACCCAGGAGATTGTATTTTTAAACTCGTTTGTAAGATGATTTTCCTAATAATGGCTAGCACGCAGAGCTCTGAACTCGGTGGGTGTGTAATCATTGTTGTTCACTGACAGAGCTGGAATATCTATCATTCCAAATAAGTGAATGGCAAAACAGCTGAAAGAAACCAACCAGATTTAGGCTAGGTAACTAGTGAAACTTGGCAGAGCACTCTGATATCTTATTGGGAAAAAAAAATCCTTTTCTTTTTATTCTCACTTGTAAAACACATATAACAATGTGTTGCAAAGGAGAGGATTCACAAGGCATGAACATACAAATTAGTTTTTTTAAATTTTTTTTTTACAAATTAATTTTAAAAGAAAGTTTTGAGAATGGTTGGTAGTACATCCATATTAACCATTAACTATATGTACCTCATAATTTATACATAAGCGAATGTAAATATGTGAACCATTAAATGTGCGTACCTCATAACTTTTAAATAAGGAGATGTAGATATATTGAAAGTAATCAAGATGAATTTTTGGAGAAAAATTTATTAAAATATTAATCTATTATTAAAAATCATCTATTACTAAAAATTCCTATGCCAACAGCTTGTAGACAATGATTTCATTTTTCTTGCTGAAATGATCCTGTGTTTTCTTCTGCTTATGTTCTTCTTTCTGGTGGCAAGTTAACAATACTTGTAAAGGCTGATCTTTCCTTATTTCTTAACCCTTTTCTGTAATTGTTTTCCTGATGGTTGAGCAACAATTCCATTTCATTCATTATACCTTTGAAATAGAGACACTAGAAGAACATGAAAACATCCAGTGTCATTTGATCTGGCAAATCTTCATCCTGTACTTTTTGAATCCAATCTTGCTTAGAATTAAGCCTCAGTAGATCTAAAGAGTTGATCCCAGTCTATCGGAAAGAGAAGAACCAGTTCTACTCTTCACATTACCCCCTTTGACCACACTTGTCCACCTATCATTTCGGCCTGGGGAAACACATAGTAAACAAGTTGGAAACACTCTGGTTTCCATTAAAAAAGTGGAATACATTCTAAGTTTACCCACAATAGAATCCACAAGTCTTCGAAAATGTAAAGCTTACATATTTTGGTACAAAAATAGTTAAATTATTCCCCCCTTTAAATTTTTTTTTATAGACAGGCTGATAAATAATGAAGATAATTTAATAATGTTATAAAAAATGAATAGACATGTTATACCAAAGCTTTATTTTTTACCCCATAAAACCTTGTTACATTTCTAAAATAAAAATCTATTTTTTTCCTAAAATAAACCTAATTGATATTTTTCCTTTATGAAAAAAAATTAAAATTGTATATTTCTTCCAAAAATATTACTAGTTGTAGTAATGAGAATGAGGTTGAAATAAAAATGAGATAATTAGGTATACATATCAAAATTTTGAAAGATAAATGAAATTGTTATATTCATACATAAGTTAAATATTTTCTTAGAAAGTATTTTGTATGAATCTGAACCTAAGCTGCCATTTCTAAAATTCAAGCTATAAGTAATAAGTCCTATAATATAGTATTGTCTTAGAGGAATTTAACTTTTGTTCATCTCTTAACACAAAGTGACATTAATAAAAGAGATAGGAATGTACCAGCTAGTTATTTGTTCTTTGATAACAAAAATGAATATACTTTAAAATATACAAATAATGACACCTTGAATGATTTTACAAGAATATGTCAGTAGGGATAGCATTATTTACTTTTGAATCTCCCTTTTTCATCCTCTGTTTGCAGGCATCTTCATCAATAGTGGTAGTCACATAGTAAGTGCTCAGTAAATACTGTTTATTGGTTTATGTTGGAGCAGGTGACTTCAGCTTCAGTATTATGTTACTGTTATATAGGAAACTCAGATACCACTTTATCTCAATTCTTATATTAATGTAAATTGAATTCAAAGTATCCCAAGAAATTAGACTGAATTTATAACATTTGGTATAGTAATTGATTCTTATCAGAAAGTCTTCCCAAATGCCACATACCTTTGGCTTTGGAAATGGAAGACCCGAATTTTTTTTTCCTAGTGATGTCCTACACTGCTATTTAAATCCTTTATTATTTATTTTTCTTTTGACTTGTTTCTTCCTCATTTCTGCAGTTATATTGAAAACTCACAGAGAGAGAAAATTGTCTTACATTTTTCTGTCTCTTGCATTTAGTAAGCATGGAATTAATATTTATGAACAATATGAGAACTACAAATAATTTCAGAGGTCCAAATATAAATTATTATCCTATTTGATATGCAATTATCTAGTCAATAGGAAACAACTGTCTTATATACTTTCTACCAACTATTTTAATACAGGAAGAAAAGAAGCCATGCCTTTTGGGATGGCTTCACATTGGGAAAAGCAACAACTTTCTGAAACTTTCTCCACTGAGCTTTTAAAATTTAATAAATGTTATCTGAATCTATGAAAAATAAGTTTTTTATGCTGACATGTTATGAGAGAATGTGAGGATTACTGTATTTCCTTTTGCCCTTTAGATCAAATTTTGTTTGTAATTTTGTTGTGATGAACTGGATATTATTTTGTTAATTGTCAGTAATCTGCTCTCAAAAGATTATTCAATGGATGATGACCTTATGCAAAAGACATTAAATTCTGGGGATGTCATGAAAAACATTGACATTGAAATAGCCTATGTGTGGATACTGATTTTTAAGGTTCCATCATCATCATGATAAGCATTTCAAAGTTGTTTTTCCACCAGAGAAATGTTTATAATTCCTTACCTTATGTTTGCCTCCTTTTCAGTTACAGTAACTGTCAAAAGTGATATGGCTTAGAACCTAAGATAACTCATCTTTAATTAGTTCATCTGAAATAATTCCTCAGCATATACTTCTACTGTGGGGAATGGATCTTATAAAATTTGTGGTACTGGTGTGTTTTAACATGGGGGAAAATTTGAACATTAAAGTTTGTATGGTTTGCCTTTAATATATATATATATGTATATATATATATATATATATTTTCAGTTTAAATGAGAATATGAAATAAATGTTATCTTGTCCTAGGCTATTCAGGCTACAAGGGAAGCAAGAAATGCACGCTGATTTTTTTTTCCAGGGGGCGGAGGAAGATTTGGCCAAGAAAGGGAGGAGAGATGTAGGGTAATAGATAGCAGTGATGGTAGCTTTTTATATGAGGATGCTGAAAAATGGTTTGGAACAGCTGCTATGGGGAGTACGTAAGTTGATATCTAAGGGGTAGCAACTTTTGGCACAATTTTTGATAGTAAGGGACAAGTTGAGATTAGATAAATAGTTTTCAGACCTAGTCAGAATAGGTTTGATCCTCTAGCACTACTCAGCAGCGTTTGAATAAGAATAGAGATAGGGACTGGAAAGATATAAAGAATATGGAAGCAAGAGACAAGATGAATGTAAAATTGTGGTACTCATTGTACTATAAGAATAGTTGCAAGAGTGTGGATGTTCAAAATGAGTGGAGGCTGACAAGGAAAACAAAGGGCGAGAAAAGGGTGGGTTTTAAAGCTTAAAGGAGAAAATAGAGGATAGATTAAGGGGAAAGATTGCTGACCAGGGAGGATGGGAGAATAGTAATTGACAACAGAGAAAAAGCAGAAATTTTAGTTATCATTTTGATTTTGTTTTCTCTGGCAAAAAAGAATAATTTTGGACTAGAAAGGCAGAATACAAAGAGGAAGCTTGTACCTAAGATAAGGAAGAGAGCATTTAGCTGTTCTTAATATATTTAAGTCATCTGAGGCAGATCAACCATATTCACCCATACTATAAATCTAGCAGATGTTACTGGTGAAGCAATGTTAATGATAGTTGAAAGTTACGGAGAACAAAAGTGGGATTGGAGAAAAGTAAATGTCCCATTTTTCCAAAGAGGGAGGAGAATGGAGCTTATGGACTCTAGCTACTGACAAAATATTTTTGAAAGAGATGGTTAGTGAATATCTAGAAAAGGAAGCAGTAAACAAAGTGAAAAGGATGCGTTAATTAAAAAGAACCAAGAAACACTTATACTAACCCATCTGATTCCCTTTTTTGACAGAGCTATTAATCTGGTTGATTAGGGGAATAATTTAGATATAATATAGCTAAATTTTAGAAAAGCATTTGATAAAATTTGTCATGGTAAGAAACCTAGTTTCAATAGCCCCTACCACAGACATTGGATACTGATTATATATCCTTAAGAAGGTCACAGAAAATCAGGAGAGGAGAGGGAATGTTGGAATTGAGAATTAACTGCAATTGGAGAAAGAATCTGTGAGGTCCTTTGACAGAACTACATTGTGAGGGAAAGTGTGCTGAAGAGATGTGGAATGGATGTTGACAATTGGCAATTATAGATTAAGGGAGATTTTCACTTGTTTTGGAGTAACACCAACTGGGACAATAGCACAAAAAAAAAATGGCAAGGATGGTCTCGAGCTGAGATCAGATCAAATTAACAGATACAGCAATTAGGGCAGTTGGTAATAGATTTTCAGTCTCTCTGGTTTTCCCAATGATAGAGAAGTTGTTACCCAGAATTTAAATCCTATTTTTTTCCAACAACCCTCTTCAGAATGAATATAAAACTAATTAAAGTTGAGAGTGGGGGGATTGAGGGGATCAAGACAGCAAGTGATTAATTGTGGGAATTGACTGAACCACACTGACTCCATCGTGTGACTTAATTCTGGAGCTAGCTTGGTTCCCTTTCTCTAGTTCTAGACCAATGTCCGTCTTGTGAGAAAACTTTATTGAATTGTAGGAATTGGAAGAAAACCTTATTGCATTATTTGAACCTAGCCTTGTGTGACTGGGAAACTGGACCACCTTTTCCTGCCACATAGAGACCCTTAACCAAGGATCTAGGTTATGGTGACCAGAAATTCAGTCAAACTCCAAGACTGATGCGAGGCATTTTCTCACAATTGTACATCTCAAGCAACATACATGTCTTATCTGAAAACTAGCCCCATACTGGTCCATAAGTTATTGTTTCCATTTTCCTTTCATTGTTTACAATTTGGGGAGTGGAACATCTCTTTTTCTAAGCCCAGGGAATCGCACCTATTCACTCTCCCCCTCCCAACTTGGAAAGTCCCTAATTTTTCCTCTAATTACAAATCAGATTACCTAATGTTGCACTGTGTCCTTTTAATCAATTGGCCATATTTGATTACTTGTTTTTATTGTATAAAAGTCTGTCTACCCCTGTATTTGGGGTCCAGCCCTAAGCTGAAGCCTGATTTGTTAGGCAGTTGGCATGCACTGCTTAATAAATCAATAACCTTGGGAGACTGAACCTTTGTTTTCCTCAGTCATGACATCTTTCACTTGCCGTAAGAGAAAGAGGTGACCTTGGCTGTAAATCCAATATCAATCTCCTATACCTCATTTGAATGTCTGTTTCCATTTCATGTTATTTGATGATGTTAAAGTATTTGGCCATTAATAGTTGATTTTGTCTAAACTTAAGAATTTGGAGTTGGAGGGTGAGATGGAAGGCTGGTCCATGGGAGGAAATTACACTAAGATTTATTTATTCTAGGGTGAGGGCTGACTGATTAGAGGAAGAATTTTGTAATTTGGGAAGTTAATGGGGTAATATCAAATTATACTCATGGATTGCCTTTTGAACACAGAGTGATAATTAATTAGATGATGAGCCAGTAGCAGACTGAAGGGCATTTGTGTCTGTGTCTTCAGAATACTTGAGAAGTATAGTTCATGTCCTGTACACCCACATTCTCACTAGGGTCATGAAATGAATCTTATGGAAACGATGGAGAAATGGGGACTAGATAACAATATAATCATATACATTTCAGAATTGATTGAATTATTAGACTCACTCAAGGAGAAGTCATTAATGGCTCCGTGTCACTTTGGAAGGAGGTTAGTGTTAAGTTCAAAACAGTGGCCAAGGGAGAGCTAGGTGGCACAATGGATAGAGCTCTGGCCTTGGAGTCAGAAGGACCTGAGTTGAAATCCAGCTTCAGATGCTTGACACTTACTAACTGTGTGACCCTGGGCAAGTCACTTAACCCCGATTGCCTCACCAAAAAGAAAAAACAAAAACAAAACAAAACAAAAAAAACAGTGGCCTGGTTAGGACATGGTAACTTCATAGCACCATAAGATTTAGTGCAAGAAGGTACAAATGGTAAACAGTAGTATTAAGATTTTAGCCTAGGTTCTCTGATCCTAAATTCAGTTTTTTTTTATTATGCCGCATTTCAAATATTTTCATTTTGTTTCCTTATTTTTTGTTAACATTTTAAGTTCTGAACTATCTCCCTCTTTCCCCCCTAACTCTGCACTAGAGAAGGTCATCATTTGACACAGATTTATAAATATATGTGAAACCATATTATGCATATTTATATTTATCAGTTCTTTCTCTGGAGATGGATAGCACCTTCGTTCATAGTTCTTTTGTACTTGATTTGAATATTTATAATACTCTAAATAACTTGGCTGTTCACAATTATTCTTCAAGCAATATTGTTGTACTGTATACAACGTCCTCTTGGTTCTGCTCATTTCACTTTTCATTATTTCATGCAAGTCTTTCCATGGTTTTCTAAAATCAACCAGTTCATAATTTCTTATAGCACAGTAGTATTCCATTATAATCACCTATCACAACTTGTTTAGCAAGTCCCCAATTGATGGGAATCCCCTCAATTTCTACAAAGAGAGCTGCTATAAACATTTTAGAACATATAGGTTCTTTTCCTTTTCCTCTAATCATTACTTGGTAAATGGCATAAGGTATTGATCTAGACTCAATTTCTGCCTTCTTTTCAGTTTTCCCAACCAAATTTCCCAATTTGGTTTTTTTTTAACCAAATAGTATATTCTTATCCCAAAAGGATAAATCTTTACATTTTTCAAACATAAGGTTACTATAATGATTTACTACTGTGTATTGTATGTTTACTCTGTTCCACTGATCCGCCTTCTATTTGTGAGCCAGTACCATACAGTTCTGATAATTACTGCCTTCTAATATAGTTTAAGATCTGGTACTGCTAAGCCTCCTTCCTTTACATTTTTCCCATTAATTCCTTTGATATTCTTGACCTTTTTTCTTTCAAATGAATTTTATTATTGCTATTTTCTGGCTCAATAAAATAACTTTTTTGTAATCTAATTGGGATGTCATTGAATAAGAAGAGTAGATATTAGAACTGTCATTTTGTTATATTGGCTCTGCTCACCTATGAACAATTAATATTTCTCCAATTATTTAAATCTAACTTTATTTGTATAAAATATTTTATAATTATGTTTGTGTAGTTCCTGGATTTGTCTTGATAGGTATATTTCCAGGTATTTTATACTGTCTACAGTTATTTTAAATGAGATATCTCTTATTACCTCTTTTGCAGGGTTTTGTTGGTAATATATAGAAATGCTGATGATTTATGTGGGTTTATTTTATATCCTGCCTACCTTGCTAAAATGATTAATTGTTTCCACTAACTTTTTAGTTGAATCTTTAGGATTTTTCAAGTATATCATATTGTCTGCAAAAGAGATAGTTCTACTACCTCATTGCCCATTCTGATTCCTTCAATTTATTTTTCTTTTCTTATTGCTATTGCTAGCATTTCTAATATAATATTGAATAATATTGGTGATAATGAACATCCTTGTTTCACTCTTAATCTTACTGAGAAGGCTTCTAGCTAGTCCCCATTACATATAATACTTGCTGATGGTTTTAGGTAGATGCTTCTTATCACTTTAAGGAAAAATCCATTTATACCTATGCTTTTAAGTGTTTTTAATAGGAATGAGTGTTATATTTTGTCAAAAGCTTTTTCTCTATCTGTTAATATAACCATATGATTTTGTTACATTTGTTATTGACATAATCAATTATGTTAATTGTTTTCCTTATATTAAAGTATCCCTTTATTCCTGGTATAAATCCCACTTGGTCACCATGTATAATCCTTGTGATATATTATTATAGTCTCCTAACTAGTATTTTATTTAGGATTTTTGCATCCATATTTATTAATGAAATTGTTCTATAACATTCTTTCTCTGTTTTTTGCTCTTCCCAGATTAGGTATCAGGACCATATTTGTTTCATACAAGGAGTTTGTTGGGACCCCTACTTTGCCTATTACTCCAAATATTTGACTTAGTATTCGAATTAGTTGGTCTTTAAATATTTGGTAGAATTCACTTGTAAATCCATGTGGTCCTGATGCTTTTTTTTTTTTAGGAACTTATTTATGGCTTGTTTAATTTTTTTCTAAAATAGCTTTATTTAAATATTCTTTCCTCTTCTGTTAATCCAGGCAGTTTATATTTTTGTAAATATTATTCCATTTCACATGAATTGTTAAAATTTATTGGCACATAATTGGGCAAAATAACTTTTAATAATTCTTTTGATTTCATCTTCATTAGTGGTATATTCATCTTTTTCATTTTTGAAACTAGTAATTTGATTTTCTCTCTTTTTAAGAAAATCATATTAACCAATGGTTTGTCTATTTTGTTTTTTTTTCCATAAACCAACTTTTAGTTTTATTTATTAATTCAATGGTCTTCTTACATTCAATTTTATTAATCTCACCTTTAATTTTTAGGATATCCAATGTGGTGTTTAATTGGGGATTTTTAATTTGTTCTTTTTCTAGTTATTTTTTAAACGACATACCCAATTCATTAGTCTGCTCTTTCTCTATTTTATTGATGTATGCATTTAGAGATATAAATCTTCTTATTACTGCTTTTGCTGCATCTCATTGGGTTTGCTATGTGGTTTCATTATTATCTTTGTCTTTGATAAAATTATTGTTTATTTCTACGACTTGTTCTTTAACCCATCCTTCTTTAATATTAGGTTATTTAGTCTCCAATAAATTTTTAATCTGTGTTTCCATAGTTCTTTAATAAATATAATTTTTATTGCATTTATAATCTGAAAAGGAAACATTTAAAATGTCTGCTTTTCTGCATTTAATGATCAAGTTTTTAATGCCCTAATATATGGTCAATTTTTGTAAAGGTTCCATGTACCACTGAGAGAAAGGTGTATTCCTTCCTATTCCTATTCACTTTTCTCCAGATGTCTATCATATCTAGCTTATTCTATTCATCTCCTTGACTTCTTTATTTTTTTGTTAGATTTATCTTGTTCTGAGAGGGGAAAGTTGAAGTCCCCCATGATTATAGTTTTGCTATTTCCACCTGGATTTAATTTAGCTTTTCCTTTAATAATTTGGATGCTATAGCATTTGGTGCATATAGTTTAGTATTGATATTACTTCATTATCTATGGTACCTTTTATTAAATGTTGTTTCCCTGTAGCTCTCTTTTAATTGAATTAATTTAATTTTAACTTTGAGATCATGCTATCCCTGCCTTTTTTTAATCAGCTGAAACATAATAAATTCTACTCCAGATCTTATTTTTATTCTGTGTGTATCTCTCATTTTTAAATGTGTTTCTTGTAAACAACATATTGTTGTATTCTGGGTTTTAATCCATTCTGCTATCTATTTCTGTTTTATGGATGAGTTCATGCCATTCCACTCAAAGTTATAATTACTAGTTGTACATTTTCCTCCATCCTATTTTTGTCAGTGTTCATCCTTCTCTCCTTCTCTTCTTACTCATTACTTCCTTAAATATCTAACTGACTTCTAATCACTGCCTCCCTAATCCACACCCTTTCTAAGAATTCCTCCCTTATCCTCTTCCCTTGTCCATCTATTCCTTAATTTGCCTACCCTTCTTAGAGTTCCTTCCTTATTCTCTCCCCTTACCCTCCTATTTCTTGATCTGTACACCCTGCTTAAAGTCCCTCCCTTATCCTATCATCTCACCCTTATATTCCTCTGTAAGTTAAGAAGACTTTTATATTCTTCTGGATGTACATTATTCCCTCTTTGACCCAGTTCTGATGATAATAAGGTTCTAGCACTAACAGCTTTCCTCCACCCCTTTCTGCATTCCTCTGTTCTTCCATTCATGCATCATTTGTGTGAGATAATTGCTCCATTTTACCTCTCTGTTCCCTATTTTATTTTGTAGCATCATCCCATCATATTCAACTCAACCTCAAGCCTCTCTGTTTTTTTCAAACTGCCCAAGTACTGATAGCATTACTAAGAGTTACAGATGTTTTCCCATATGAGAGGAAAACATTTCAACCTTATTAAATCCTTTATATTGGTCTGAAATTTTACTTTATGTTTCTCCTGAATCTAGTAGGTCAAATTTTCCATTTAGTTTTGATCTTCACGAATACCAAAAAGTCCTTTAGTTCATTAAATAGCCCTTTTTTCTCATTCAGGATTGCACTCAGTTTTGCTGGGTTATTCTTGGTTGCAAAGCCCAGCTCCTTTGCTGTTCAGAATATCATGTTCTGTGCCCTTTGACCTTTTAATTTAGAAGATACTAAATATTGTGTTACCCCAACTGTAGCTCCACAGTATTTAAATTATTTTTTTCTAATTGCTTATAATATTTTCTCCTTGACCTGAGAACGTCAAAACTTAGCTATGATGTTCCTGTGAGTTTTCATCTTGGGATCTCTTTCAGGTGATGATAGATGGGCTTTTTTTTTTCTATTTTCATTTTGCCCTCTCATTCTAGAACTTCAGGACAATTTTCCTTAATAATTTCTTGAAATATAGTGTCTAGGCTTTATTTTCAAATCATAACTTTCAGGCAGTCCAACGATTCTTATATTGTCTCTCTTCAGTCTGTTCTCCAGTATGTTGTTTTTCTAAGGAGATGTTTCATATTCTCTTCTATTTTTTCATTCTTTTGATCTTCTCTTATTATTTCTTGTTGTCTCATGAAGTCATTAGCTTTCTCTTACCCATTTCTAATTTAAGGAGTTATTTTTCTTCCATAAGTTTTTGGATCTCTTTTTCGCTTTGGTTGACTTTCTCCTCATAATTTTCTTGTTTTTCTTGGATTATTCTTATTTTTCCCCTAATTTTTCCTCAACTTCTCTAATTTGATTTTAAGTCCTTTTGAAGCTCTTCCAAAAACTCTTTTTGGAATTGTGATCATTTGGCTTTTTTCTTTGAGACAAAAGTTGCTGTTTTAACTTTACTATATTCTTCTGAGTACCCAGATCTTCTCTATCACCAAAGTAGCTGTCTATGGTTGGGTTCTTTCTCTTTTGCTTACTCTTTTTTTTTTAAGCAGCTTATTTCTTTTCTGTTAACTTTGTGTTAGAGTCAGACTCTAGTCCTAAGGTGTGGGGGATAATGTCTTAGGCTTTAGATTATTTTGTGCTGTTGTTTTCTGAGCTCTGAGAGCCTGAACTCAGGTACTCCTCTCTGCCCCTGAGCCATGACCAGGGCCCCTTCCAATGCATCGCTGCAAATATCCTTGCTCCTTGCTGTCCCTCCTGTAGCTACAAGCTTCAGCTCACCCCTCTGCCCTGGAATCAAAAACAAACGATTTGCTGTCCTTCAAGTGCCTAGGGCCAGCAGGGTCCCCACCCCTCTGCTACCAAAGTCACCAACATGGGCTCACTTCTCACCTACAGCCATAGCCTGGGACAGGTCTGTTCAGCACTCCTGAGCCCAGCATCCAGAGTCAGCAGAGAGTCCTGCAACCTTTCCCTGATCAGCTGTCTGACCCCCACACTGTCTATGAGGGGAAAATTCCTGAAGCTGAGACTGGCACTCTTCACAGCTGAACCCAGGGCTTGTTTGTTGATTCAGTGGTATCTGCGTGGAGGTATATGCACTTCAATCAGGGCAAACTACGAGGTCAGGTCTTTCCTAATGTCCTCCCAAGTTATCTTAGGCAGACAACTGCTTTATCCCTACTTTTAATTATTTCTGCTGCTCAAAGTTCATTTTGAGGTGTTATATCACTTGTGGGGAAATTTAGGAGAGCCAGGTAATTCTCTGCCTTATTCCACCATCTTCCCAGAATCCTCTCTACAAATAATATTTTTCTTTAAAAGCTTCTTCAGTTCCTTGTTCCGTTGAAGAGGAGGGCAACATGTGTTGTTTCTCAGCCAGATGAGAATTTAAGTGCATTCAACTTCGCTTATCTCCTATTTTAAGAATCACAACATGGACACATTACCAGTAGATTTGACCAGTCACTAAAATCTAATATTGCTTCTTGTCATTAAGAGCTCTCTATCCCAAAAGTTGGAAAAGTTAGAATTCTTCTCTCACACTTGTTTTCTCCCCTAAAGCAAAGATTCAAAAAATAGGCTAAAGGAAGGTTCTATTTAGAGGATCAGCTTTTTGTTTTTGTTCTGGACCTGCAATTTCATCAGTGTAGGCAACTCTCTTTTGTGATGTTAAATGTTCTGTATTTTATGTTGTCTACATTGTCTACATTGTCATAGTGGTACATACCTGAACAGAGGACAAATTAGATAAGTTTAAGAAACATCATAAGCCTTGAATAGAAATACATTATTGTAGTGTTAGGAGGTTTCAACCATACAAAAGATGCTGGATCTCTCTCTCTCTCTCTCAGTCACTTCCCCCTCCCTCCCTCTTTCCTCACCCCCCAAAATCAGGAAAGCCATAAAGCCATGACTTGTTGAAGTGATAATTTTATCTTTCTAAAAGTAGAGGAAACATATGAAAATTGCTTTTTTTTGCATCTGTTTTTGATTCAACAAGGAAAAATTAGTTGCTGAAGTAGACATAACAGGAATCTTGGAGCAAAAAAACTACCACAGAATTTAATTAATGAGAGAGAAAGAGAAGAATATTGGTGAAAGTTTAATATGCACTCTAGATTTTTTGTTGTTGTTCTTGTTCATTCATTTCAGTCACTTCTGAATCTTGTGACCCCATTTGGAGTTTTCTTAGCAAAAATATTGGAAAAGTTTGCCGGTTCCTTCTCCAGTAGATTAAGGCAAACAGATGTTAAGTGACTTGCCCAGGGTCACACATCTAGTATCTGAGGTTGGATTTGAACTCAGGTCTTCCTGACCGGGCTCAGTACTTTTATTATCAGTACACTGAGCCATCTAGCTGCCTCTATAATCCTATACCTATGCCTATACCCCTATACCAATATCCTTATCACTATACCAATTTACTTATCTGTATGTGTGTGTGTGTGTGTGTGTTTGTGTGTTGTCAAGCTCCCCCCCCACCATCTTTTTTAAATGAGCAAAAGCTCTCTTTATTCCATTGAAGGAGAGAAACTAGACACACATGCCAGGGTCTGCTGCTCTGACCACAGCAAGGCCAAGGCTTGATACATATAGCAGTGGCTAGACAAAGATTTTCCTACAGTATATATCCCTACCCCTATACCTTTATCTATCTTTGATACAAGAGCTGGCAGGAGGACATTAATTCGATGTTTCAAAGAGCACCATAAATTATATATACTATTTAATGCTTTTCCAGTGCTATAATCTGTATCTCTCTTTTGATTGGTAGTACTACAGGGAATAAGCTTATTTTCAGGCAGAAGAATAGAAACAATATAAATACTATTTTTTTCCTTAAAATTCCTCCTAGTGGAATGTTAAGAACATAATAATGTACATATAGAGACATAAAATACAATCAGCTAGCGCACTGCATTCAAGGCCTATAAAAGGTGAACTTCGGCTATTTTAAGATGACTGTACAACATTCCAGATCCTCTGCAGTTGAACCTTTTTTGTAGAAATTACTGTCATTTGGAAGAGTGAAATGCTGTTCATAGTTTATAAGTCTTGCAACAAACCATCTCCATTTGACACACCTTTTGTTTTACTGACTACACAGTATGGACTGAGGACTGTGTCTGGATCCCATGTTCCTCTTGAATCAATTTGCCACAGTCTAGCTCCATAGTGAAGGTGGTTCCCGACGTGGAGTTGGATGGCTGAGTTTGTTTACACTGTTGTCCATAAAAGAAACCAAAAGCCTTGAAAGCAAAAGAAACAGGGAACTATAATAAAAATAAGTAAGCTAAAATAAAAATGAAATCAAAACACAAGCAAAATAAAGTTGAAAATTATAGGAAGATGGACAAAAATTGTGAATATTTGCAGAATTTTATTTTTTGAAATAAGTTGAATAAATTAAAGCACCTTAAGAAAAAATAAAAGGTGAAAACAATGCAATATATGCTTCCTTTTCATTAAAAATTCCTATAATAATGTTCTCATTTAAATGATATTCATTGTTGCCCTGCTATTTCTGATAAAAATTTCACTTTGAAGAGATAACAGATTATAGTAAACTATCCATAATATTCAAAGTTCAGGAAAGACTTCCACTTAAAATTAGCCTGGATTATTAATTATTTATATTATAGAAATGCAGCCTTTTAATCAATTGGGTCAGTAGTAACCTGTAAAATGTTAACTAAAGTTTTTAAAAGGTGAAATTCTGCTCTGCTTTGGAATTAAATACCTTAAGGTAAGATAGCAACCATGTTAGTACTTTGCTCATTATATATTTGATTCAGAATGAAAAAAAAAAAAACTAACAGGTTTTCAAAAGCACGATATGATCCTCAAATTTTCTAATAAAATATTTTTCAATACTAAATGACCATTTGCATCCTGTTTCACATTTCTATAAAAATTTACTATGTTCCCTTTATGAATTACGTTTCTTAAAAAATATGAATATCAAGTCATAAAAGAATGCCTTTACTTAGTGTAAATTTTGTTTTGGATAAATCACTATTCCTACTCAATCTTTCTTCAACTTCTTTTATCTTTTTTTCCAGTTTTAAAAATTTATTTCTTTTTAGGTCTATGTATCAAGACCCAGCAATTATTTGAGAAATAAGTGTACTTGGAATTTCTTTACACTTAAGCAAGCACTAATCAAATTTAGAGAACAAGGTTTTCCTTTTTCTTTTTCTTTTGTATATTAATAAATGATATAGTTGGAGTTTCAGCTCAATCTGTACAATTAAACAAAAGAAGAGGTCTGTGTTGATTTTCCCTCCCAAGGACTTTTATGGACATTTTGTATTGTCTTTCAATGAAAAGTGACACAGTTCTTTAGAAAAAAAGAATTTACATTCAATTGTCAACTACCCAACCCAAGCAATAAATGACTCACCTGTTCAACATCACTGTTCTTCCTTGATTTATATATAAACTCTCCAATGGCTACAAATACAGAAAGGACAAGTCCAGCAGCCAGCACAATAAAGATACCACCAATGTTTTCTACTCCCAAAGCACTGGCCTCTTTGCTGTCCTCTTCAGGGCAGCCATTTCCCCGCCACCATTTTTCTTTCATCATATGCAATTTTCCTTCCTCTTGTAGTTGGAGGATAGCAATAGTAATTTTATCCCGGTAAGGAGAGCCTGGAAAGTAAGGTCATTTGGGTGATGTTGGTTAGACCTATATTTAGGGAAATAACAATGTGCTTACTGAAGGTAAATGGTTAGAAGGAATACACTGGAAAAGGATAAGGAAAGTTAAAGGTAGAGTTTTAAGTCTAGAAAGAACTACAAACGGTGAGATGATCATTTGGTATGCCTTTGGGTATGTTTATATGGAATAAGAAATATCTAACCAAGAATACTCCTGCATTCTGTTTTTGTTTCTGTTTTTTTGTGAGACAATCAGGGTTAAGTGACTTGCCCAAGGTCACCCAGCTAGGACATGTCAAGTATCTGAGATCATATTTGAACTCAGTTCCTCCTGACTCCAGAGCAGGTATGCCACCTAGCCACCCCATGCATTCTGCTTTTAAATTCATCTTTTCTCATGCTAAATGGTTCCAGAGGATTTGATTCTACCTCCTTTTGGGCTATTGATTATATATAAGTTGGTACATGAATTTAAGGATAATTTTCCAGATTCAGAGGTGACCCTCCTCTCCCCCTTCCCCAATTCCATTTGACTTGCAAAATTTACATGTGCCCTATCTAACCCCTCTCCCCCAGTCATCATAATGACCTTTGAAGGTGCTTCTAGATTGCTGGGATAAGAAAGCACAATATTAATCTGTAGCATATATATTTAGAATTATCAAACTCCCATTATATGCAATTCAAAGTTTAGCTGGTATTCTGGCCTCTATTTCCAAGAGCAAGGGCAGCTACATCACCCACTCAGGGGAATGGAGGTATCCCTGAGAGGCTGATCTGTCTCTAATATCAGCTAAATCCCCCCCACCCCATTCTGTTGTGATTCTCCCCACATATATCCCAGTGACCAGCACCCCATGTCTGTTTAACCAATTAACATTAATTAACTTTTACAAAGTAATATTTACTTCAATCAATCCATTAATAGTTTTTAAATATCTACAAGGTGCCAGGCACTGTGATAAATGCTGGGGGTGCAAAAAAAGACAAAAGACAGTCCCTACCCTCAAGTAGGTTACAATCTAATGGGGGGGCAAGATGTGAACAAAGCAAGCTATATATGAGATAAATAGGAAATAAAGAGGGAAAGGATTCAAATTAAGAGGAATTGGAGGAGGCCTTTGGTAGAAGATGGGAGTTTAGTTGGGACTTGTTCATCTTTTGTTTTTGAAGAGGACCAGTGACATCATGGGGTGACGACTTGCATGTGATTGAGTTGCACGTGAATTAGATTTAGGTGAGGCAGAATTGCACTCCGCTCTCTTTCTTCCACTGTCTTGGAAGACTTCTGATAGCCTGGGATGTATGGATGACCTTGGCATCCTCAATGTCTGACCAAGTTCTAAAAGATATGGCAAGAACAAAACTACAAACAAATATATAGCATCAGCACCATGGGAACACACTCTTCTCCATTCTATTTCAGGGGTGAGTGGGCTCAGACAATATAGCTTCTTCAAAGCATTGGTCCCACCAAGTTCACATACAAATGTGGCATTGCTGCTAGATGAGCCCTTGTCCCAACTACTTCTGGACTGGATCCCAAACGTCATGCCTCATTTAACAGGAGCTAGCTGAAAAACTTGGCATAGACTTGATTCCTGTACATTTTGAAACTCACAATGTCATAGTCTCCAGTCTCTTTCTTAAAAAAAAAAAAGCAATATTTTATTTTTTCCTCAATTACACATAAAAACAAATTTTAACATTCATTTTTTTAAGCTCCAAATTCTATCCTTCCTTTCCTCCCCTACCCCTTCCTGAGATGGTAAGCAATCTGATATAGGTTATACATGTTCAATCACATAAAACATTTTTTATTAGTCATTTTGTGGAAGAAAATTTGAACAAAAGAAAGTGAAAATAGTAAACTTCTGTCTGGATTCAGACACTATCAGTTCTTTCTCTTGAAGTGGAGAGCATTTTGTCATGAATCTTTTGGGATTGCCTTGGATGATTTATTGCTGGGAGAAGCTAAGTCAAGTATGGTTATATACTGCAAATGTACGATGTTGCTGCTACTGTATATAATGTTCTCCTGGTTCTGTGCCCGTCACTCTGCATCAGTTCATGTAAGTCTTTCCAGGTTTTTCTGAAATCATCCTGCTCATCTTTTCTTATAGCACAATAATATTCCATTACAATCATATACCACAACTTGCTCAGCCATTGAATTGATGGGCATCCCTTCAATTTCCAATTCTTTGCCACCACAAAAGAAACTGAAATTCACAAACACACATTTATTTGTACAAATATATAACGTGTATATATATGTACAAATATGTTCTTTTCCCTTTTTTAAAAAAAAATCCCTCTTTTTAAAAACAGACCTATTAATGGTATTGCTGGATCAAGGGCATGCAGGTTGATAGCCCTTTGGGCATAGTTCTTAATTGCTCTCTAGAATGGTTGGATCAGTTCACAACTCCACCAACAGTGCATCCCACATCCCCTCCAACATTTATCATTTTGCTTTTCTTCCAATCTTTCTTAAAATGGAAAAAAAAAATGCCAAGGTAAAAAAGCCTTGAGGCCTACATATATTATACATATCCACTCACAGCACTAGACTTCCTCTCTCATTGGACTACTACAACACCAGAAGAAGTCAATGCAAAAGATTAAAGAGATTAACTAATACTTTTTGAAGTCACCACCACTTCTTGGCTATATAGCCATAGCCAATCCAGTGGCTCCTTTTCATCATGAGGTAAGTAGACCAAAATCAGTTACAGAATATCTACACATGGTCCAAAGTTTCTCTAGAACCTTTTAATTATTTATCAACACAGCTATCCTATAATTAGGATCTCCCCCTTGGGAAATTGGAAAAATGAGCAAAATTTTGTAGGTGGTATGCAAAATGTATATCACTAATTTAGTATGTAGATTGGGGGAAGGGGTAAGGAAAAAGTCAGTTGAAAGACATTAGTTATTTTCTTACACAATTGCAAGAGTGGTTCAGTGTATAAATTATTACCATGATTATATGTATTACTAAATAAGTCAACCACTACAACTTTTTTTTAACGTATAAGCATTTTGACCTCCTACCGGCTTGAATTTGAACAAGACATTTAACTTCTTGGGGCCTCAGATTTCTTCTCTTTAAAATTATGGCTTATCATCAGATTGGCTAAGTTGACAAAAAAAGGAAAATGATATATTTAAGAATACTGCTACTAAACTATGTCCCAAAGAGATCAAAGAAAGAAGAAAAGGACCTATGTGTACAAAAAAATATTTATTTCAGCTCTTTTTGTTGAAAGTTTGAGTAGAGAGGAATTGACTTCAATCTGAGGCATATTGTCAATGACTTCAGTGTTGGATGATGACAGTCTGTTGAGAACTCTATAGAAGTGTTCAGCCCATCTCTTCAGGATCATGTTCTTATCACTAATCAATGTGGCTCCATCCACTGAGTAGTTGAAATGCAGCATAGGTCTTTGCCTTCAGGGCATCATAAAAGCACTTTAGATTGTTACTATCAGTATAAAACTGAATTTCATGCAAATTATAACAACTCTGAGGTACCACATCACACCTATCAGATTGGCTAACATGACAAAACAGGAATGATAAATGTTGGAGAAGATATGGGAAAATTGGAACACTAATTCATTGTTGGTATAGTTGTGTACTGATCCAACCATTCTGGGGAGCAATTTGGAACTATGTCCAAAGGGCTATAAAACTCTGCATACCCTTTGACCCAGCAATACCATTTCTAGGGCTGTATTCCGAAGAAACCATAAAAAATGGGGAAAGGACCCACATGTACAAAAATATTTATAGCTGCTCTTTTTGTGGTGGCCAAGAATTGAAAATTGAGAGGATGCCCATTAATTGGGGAATGGCTGAGCAAGTTGTGGTATATGAATGTAATGGAATACTATTGTGCTACAAGAAATGATGAGCAGGCAGACTTCAGAAAAACCTGGAAAGACCTGCATGAACTGATACTGAGTGAAGTGAGCAGAACCAGGAAAACATTGTACATAATAACAGAACATTGTGGAATGAGCTCTTCTCAGCAAAGCAACGATCTAAGACAATTCCAAAAGACTCATGATGGAAAATGCTGTCCACATCCCGAGATTGAATTTATGGAGTCTGAATGCAGAGGGAAGCATCCTGTTTTTCCTTTTTTTTTTGTTTTTGTTTTTGTTTTTTTCTTTCTCGTGGTTTTCCCCTTTGGTTCTAATTCTTCTTTACAACATGACTAATGTGGAAATATGTTTAATATGATTGTACATGTATGGCCTATGTCAGATTACACACAGTCTTGGGGAGGGAGAAAGTGAAGGAGGGGGAGAAAATTTAAAACTCAAAATCTCACAAAAGTGAATGTTGGAAACTAAAAACAAAAGCAAAAAAACAAAAAACCAAAAACCAAAACCCTGAATTTTATCTGCCTTTTTAATGAGCCAAGAATCCTACATCTCTCCAAGCTTTGCTTGCACTTTACTTCTGATGGGGTTAAAGGCTGCCTTCTTAAAGACAGACAAATAACCAACTGGTAAACCCTGGGGAGTTCTCATTTTTCACTTAGCAGCTTCTGAATTTTCCCCTCATTTTCATCGCACTAATCCTAACGTTTGCGAGTGTTCTGGCCTACGTGACTAAATGCGGTGCTGTACCTGAAATCTCTGAGAGCTGCCCAATCTTTTTCTGCTCCACTGCTGTCAAGATTTCCTTCCAGGTTGGCAATAAACTGTTTACGCCACAGAGAAGCACTCTCAACTGTTCACATTAAGTCTTCTGGTAGTCATTTTGCCTTGGGGTCACTGCTTTTTCTGACTGCCACACATCACCTTTGTCTCTTTTCCTTCCTGTCTCTCCCTTCTCCTTACAATGACAACTAAGTTCCACTAAGTTTTATTGTGTTTGGTAATGGAAGGCAGTGTTGGCGATGAGCAAGTCACAAGATGCACAAGTCTTCAGTAGTAAGTGACCATTGTTGTTGCTGTTTCCAACTCCTTTCATGGAGTTTTCAACTCCAACCATGAGGGTTTCCAGGTCTTCATAAAATTTTTCTTTGACCTCATCAAATTTCATCATAGTGGGAACTTAAGCACTGATGATGGTGGCGTGACATTTTCTTGCAAGTGGCAATCACATTGTCATGAATCTGTCTTTTATCAGTTGGGGTATGACTTGTGTTCTTATAAATTTGATTCAGTTCTCCATGTATTTTAGCAATGAGGTCTTTATCAGAGACACTGCTTGTAAAAATTGTTTCCCAGCTTTCTGATTTCTTTCTAATCTTGGTTGCATTGGCTTTGTACAAAACTAGAAGTATTTCACTTCTGTATTCATGAACTCTGAAGTGCTTTTATCTGATTATAATCTGTTGTCATGCCACATCTCCCTCTGCCTGGCAGTCCCAAATCTGTTCTTCGCCCTCACCATAACTTAATAATACTTTATTTTCTCAGACCCCAGGAGAGTTAAATGACCCCTTGACCAGTTCATCTCTGCCCTGCCCACTTCTCTTGAGTCCCTTACCCTTTTTTCCAATGGTCTCGTCCTTCCAAATTCTAGTCTTGGATTACTCCCATCATCCCTTGCCTTCACTTCTGCTCACATGCACCTTAATGAAACTGCAGAAAATGACAAAACCATGCTGCCTGGGTCCACAAAAAGTTTATGCTACATAATCTTAACTAAGTCCTTAAAAAAACCAAAGTAATCATTTTATATTTTCCTAACCAATTCGCTAACCCACTCACCATAGTAGCTTTTCCATCTTTATAATCCCACCTCAAGCCTCCCATGACTCCCCTTCCCCCACTCTATAAGTAGAGAACTCGTATGTCACATTTCACTAAAAATACTGAAGCCATTCACAGAGAGTTCCTCATCTCACATCACTCAGATGCCTTCTGCCCCTTTCTCTTCTTTCATCCCTGTTTCACATGAAGTGGTTGTGTTTTCTTTTGAGCTACCACAATTCTGCTTTGCAAAGCAAAGGTGCAAGGCAGAATTGCAGTAGCTCAAAGGAAACAGGAGATGCACAAATTTAGAGACATCTCCCTCCCAAATGGTCAAATGGATTACTTGTGCTTGACCTATGGTAGAGCCTTCTGAGCTCACATCAGTATGAACAGTCACAGCTAGGCACACTCTATATTGACCCAGACATCATGTCATTTTGTCCCTCTTCAAGCACGAAGGACATACTACAACAACAACATGAAAAAGTGGCTTTTCTTCTTGCCAAAAGAAGCCTTCTGCCTGAACAAGTGCTCACATTCAATCCTGTCTTTTTTTTTTTTTAGAAGATTGCCTCACTACCATATCCCCGCTCATTTATCTTCAATTTCTCCTTGTCTACAGGCTGTTTTCTTTCTGCATACAACTATATCCATGTGCTCCCCATTCTCAAAAACCCCTCATTTGATCCATCCATTACTACTAGCTATCATTCCATGTCTCTCTTCCCTTTTATGGCTAAACTCCTTGACAAGGCCACCTACAATAGGTAGATTTCTCTACTTCCTCTCCTCTCACTGTCTTGGCAGACTGGTTTTCAATTTCACCAAATAAAACTGCCCTCTCAAAAATGACTAATAATCTCTTAATTGCCACATCTAATGACCTTTCTCAACCCCCATCCTTCTTGACCTCTCTTCAGCCTTTGATATTGTTAATCATCCTCTTCTCCTTAATAATCTCTTCTCGCTAAGGTTTGTGACTACTCCCTCCTGGACTTCTTCCTAGCTATCTGATCATTCCTCGGTTTCCTTAGCTAGATTTTCATTCATGGGTTGCCCAAGACTCTTTCCTAGGCATCATTCTCTTCTTCTATACTATTTCACTTGGTGAACATATCAGCCCTTGTGGTTTCAATGACCATATCTATGCAGATGACTCTTATCTCTACTTGTGCAGCCCTAATCTCTCTCCTAACTTTACATCTCCAACTGTCTATTGGATAAATCAAACGTTTTGCAGGTATCTTAAACTCAACATGTCCAAGACTGAGCTCATTATCCTTTCCCCAATCTCCATCCTTCCCCTCCTCCTTACTTCCCTATTACTGTCAGTATTGCAATCCTCTCAGTCATCCAAGCTCACAACCTCAGGGTTATTTTGACTTCATTCTCTTTTACTCCATATATCCAATCAATTGTCAAGTCCTACCATTTCTAACTTTGTAACATGTCTCTTACGTCTTTCTCTCCTATGACACTGCAATCACATTGGTTCAGGGCCTCATCACTTCCCACCTAGAATATTGCAACAGCCTGCTGAGGGCTTCCTGATTCAAGTTTCTCCCTGTTCCAATACAACTTGCATTCAGCTAACAAATTGAACTTTTTAAAGCATGTATCTGATCATATTACCATATTCAATAAACTCCAGTAGTTGCCTATTACCTTGAGGATCAAAATGCACACTTTTAAAGTCCTTCATAACCTAGCACCTTCCTTTCTTTCATAGACTCTCTAGGTAGGGAGTCTACCACATCCTTCTACCATCACATTGGCAGCCTCCTCAGATTTAATTTCCATGTCCAGCTAAGTCCCTTTCCTGCCTAATCTCCAAGTCTTTGGAAAAAAGAGATCTTGTGAAACAGTGCTGACCATCTGGCCCTCTATGCCCCTCCCCTCCATCTCATATTGTATTTGCTTATAGCCCAATTTCCAGCCTCTGGGGAGAAAGAAGAGTGGCACCTTCCACTCAGTGATGAACATTTTCATACCTGATCATACCTTTCATATCCCAGAGACTCTTAACTCCTGTTAAGAGTCATTCAAACCCCATTCCCCATTTTCCACCACCCAATTCTTCATTCCCATCCCTCTCAACCCTCCCACCCCAAACCTTCAATCAAATTCCACACATCCCTTCCATTGTGCACTCTGAATGCCTGTTCCATAAGCAACAAACTTACAGTCATCTTAAATCTGTTCCTCTTCCACTCCTTCCATCTACTAGCTATAACTGAAACCTGGTTGCCCCTGATAACACTGCCTACCTGGCCATTCTTTCCAGTAAAGGATTCACCTTTACTATTCTCCTTGACAGTGTCAAGATAGGGGAGGTGGAATATCCTTACTACCCATTGCCACTTCCTGGTTGTCCTCCATCATTCAGTAACCTCTTTTCCTTTGAGATTCATGTTATTGATATCTACAACCCCAGCCCTCCCTCCCTCAAATCAAAGTCAATTGCAAGTCATGTCATTATCTCCCTGATGTCATGGTCCTCTTCGAGAACAAATGACAAACACAACACACACAACAACCCAATCAAAATCCTGATAACTATTGTTTACAGATCCCCATATCACTCCTCTTCATTCCTCAATGATATTAGTTCCTGGCTCACATATTTTCTGTCCTTTCCGAATCCTGCCCTCATACTAAGAGATTTCAACATACATATTGATATTCTTTCAAATTCTCTAACCACTTAATTCCTCAAGCTATTCACTTCCCAAGAGCTATTCATACACCCCACCTCAGCCATACACAAAGATTTTTTTTTTTAACCTTCTAATCTAAGGTTTTCAGGACATCACTCTTATCTGGTTCTCCTTCTTCTTAACTGAGCACTCCTTCTCTGTCTCCTTTGCCAACTTTTCTTCCAGATCACATCCTCTAATAGATGTCACATAGGGTTCTCTTCTCCCTTTATACCATTTCACTTAGTGTTTTTATCAGCTCCCATGGATTTAATTAGCATGGATTTAATTTGCATAACTTGATTTAAATATGCTGACGATTCTCAAATCTACCTATTCTGCCCTAGACTCTCTGCTGAACTCTAATCTCATGTTTATCTCCAGCTACCTTTCAGACATCAGACTGGATGTCCAGTAGACATATTAAAGTTAACATGTCAAAAATGGAACTCAATATATTTCCTCCTAAACCCTCCCTCTTTCCTATTTCTTTTTTACTGTAGAGGGCAATACCATGCTCCTGGTCCCTCAAGCTCACAACCTGGGATGAACTCCTCATTGTCTCTCACCCCACCCCCCATATTTAATCTGCATTCTGTAATAAGGGGGAAAATAAAACATTTTTAAAAATTAAAAAAAGAATTACATTTTATCAAAAGCTTTACCTCCCTTATTAATATAATCATGAGGTTTTGATTGCTATAATATTATCTATTATGTTTATTATATTCCTGATATTGAATTTGCCTTGGTTTCCTGATACAGAGCCTATCTAATTATAAGATATATTCTCTTGGATATGTTACTATAGCCTCTTTGCTAATATTTTGCCAATTTTCTTTCTATATAGCTAGAGTGCTGGCTCTGGAGTAAGACCTTAGTTCAAATCTAGCCTCAGATACTTCTTAGGTGTGTGGCCACGGGTAATTATCAATCTTCTGTCTGCCTCAGTTTCCTCCACTGTAAAAGGGGATAATAATAGCACCAACCTCACGGGGTTGTAAGTATCAAATGAGATTATATTTGTCAAGCACATAGCTCATTGTTTGCCACACAGCAAGTGCTTAATAAATGCTTTCTTCCTTCCATTTTACCCCTGATTTCTCTTTCCCTATTTTAGGGATGAAGAACACCATAAAAGAATTTAGTAGAATCCTTTTTCTCCCTATTTTTTAAAAAGTTTTTTTTAAATAATATTATATTTAATTATTCCTTGGATAGTTGATAGACTTCACTAGTAAATTCATTTGCCTGCTAGGTGGTCCAGAATAAGGAAGACCTGAATTCAAATTCAGCCTCAGACACTTACTAGTGTCTGTATAACCCTATACTAGGGTACTAGTATAACCCTGGACAAGTCACTAAACCTCAGTTTGTCTCAGTTTCCTCATCTGTATAATTAGGACAGCACCTACCTTTCAGGGTAATTTTGAGGATCGAATGAAATAATTATTGTAAAGCACTTAGAATAGTGTCTGGTACATAGTAAATGCTATATAAATTAGCTGTTACTGTTAATATTACTATTATTATCCCATATTTTTCCTTTTTTGGAATTGATTTATGGCTTGTATAGTGTATTTTTCTAAGATTGGGTTATTGAAATTCTCTCTTCAGTTAATCCATATATTTTATATTTTTCTAGATATTCATGCAATTCATTTAAATTGGCTATTTTGTTAGCATATGAACTAGAGAAAATAGTTTATAACATTTTAAATGAAGATTTATTGTGATTGCACCTTTTTATTTTTGAAACCAATTTGGTTGTCTTCCTTTAAACAATTTTGCTGGATAATTATTCACTTGTTTTATTTTTAAAATTTCATTTCGCTTACTCATTCAACTTTTTTTTTTTGCCTTTAATTTTCTTAAGTTTTTAGAATTTCTATTTCAGCATTTAGTTGAGATTTTTGAAGTTAATTGTTTAGGTGCTTTTTCAGGGTTGCACCCAATGCTTTTATTTGTTCTTTCTCTTTTTCTTGATGAATGTTTTTAGAGATATTAAGTTTCCCTTCAGCATATTGAGTTTTCATATGTAGTCACATCATTGTCATTTTCATTACTGAAATTTTCTATTATTTATTTTATCTATCTTTTGACCTATGACTGTCTTTTTAGGATTAAGTTATTTAGTCTCTAATTTTTAATACCCTATTCAATGACATTTAGTTGAATATTATTAAAAGTTTGGCTTTTATGCCCTAATTGCATTATAAATTTTTGTAAGTATGCCATACACAGCTGAGAAATATCTCTATATGAAGAGGGAGTGTGTGTGTGTGTGTGTGTGTGTGTGTGTTTGGATATATACATATATAGGTATATGCATACGTATATGTGTATATACATTCCTTTATCTTCCCAGTCAATAATGATCGGAGAACTATCGTATCTCATTTTATAAAAATTCTGTTCAGGCTGTTAATGTCTTTCCTGTTTATATTTTGAGTAGATTTGTCTATGTCTGAGAGAGGTGCACTGAAATTCTCAATTATTACTGTTTTACTGAATATTTCTTCCTGTAAATTAATTTGATTATTTATTTTTCTGGCCTCAACTTCCTTACAGCTTACTTATATTGTTTGCCCAGGTGTAAGCTGGATCTATTGCTACTTCTGTACCTGCTAACATAGTGGCAATCTGAACTGTGACCCCCATCCTTGTTATAAATCCCTGAACTACAGTATACATGACCTAGATCCAGCTTCAGAGTCACACAGCTGCTGGGTGTCACCTGTTACTACTTCCTAGTTCCTACCAGTTGTCCTAGTATACAGATGCTGCATATAGATAGACAGATCTAGATTTATCTATGTTTCTTTCTATCTCTCTATCTTATCTTTCTCTCTCTCTCTATCTATCTAATCTTCAATGCCTACAGGCCTCTGGCTGTTTTCTTATGCTGAACTTGCCTGGAAAATGACTTATTGTGGTATCTCCATGGATTTCCTGATCCAATTTCCTCTGTCTGAAACTCTTCCTACATATTTATTGTAGTGGAAAACTGTGTTATACTGCTTCCTTCTAGTCCACCATCTTTCCTGATCTACTGCTTTCAGTATTTAGATGCTATGCCATTTGGTGCATAACTATTAAGTAACAATATTAATTTATTGTCTATGGTACAATTAAGTACAATGGAGTTCTGGGTTTATCTCTTTTAATCAAGTTGATTTTTATTGTTGCCTTGTCTGAGATCGTGTTTGATAGCTTTGCCTTTTTGAGTTCAGCTGAAGCAGAACAGATTTTGATCCATTCTTTATTTTACTTCTATGTGAATATTTTTATTTCAGATATTTCTTGTAAACAACAATTTGTTGGTTCTGATTTATAATTAGTTCTGCTATCTTCCTCCATTTTATAGGTGAGTTCATCCCATTAATGTTCAGTTATTACTACTTATTGTGTATTTCCCTTCATCATATTTTTTTATCCATTCTCCTCACTTTTTCCTCAACCATCTCTTTATAAAGAATAAAGTGTTGAGAGAGAGAGAGAGAGATGTGGTCAATATTACCGATCAAATACATGGATCCCATATAAGCTCTGAGGATACTCATTCCCACTTTCATAATCACAGATAAATCTCCCTGTCAGGTTCCTGGGGGTACCTCTGAGGTGTTGGTGGTGATTCTCATTAATGTCACTGACTCAAGCCCCCACTTATGAGCTTCCCCCCAAAATTATTAGGTGAGAATCATTTAATCAGACAGACAAGAATTTTTAAAGAAAGGACTAAGATCACACAGTAAGCACAACTGTGTGTTTGTGTTTGTGTGTATTCAACACCCCTTCATATAAAAGTGAAGTTCAAATGTAGTCCACTTATTTCAACCATTCCTCCATGTTTGTATAGTCTGATTATTTGAGATAGTACCACAGTGAATTAAAATGCGTATTTCCCAAATGATGACTTGTAATTGTACAAGGAAGCTTATTGAATTAGTCAATCACTGTTTTTTGTTTTTTTTTTTATCTTGGATACATCAAATGGATAGTGAAGTGGGGCCAGCATTGCACAGTAGATCAAGATGAACTGGGGCAGCTAGGTGGTGCGGTGGATAGAGCACCAGCCCTGAAGTCAGGAGGACCTGAGTTCAAATCCAGCCTCAGACCAAACACTTGACACTTACTAGCTGTGTGAGCCTGGGCAAGTCACTTAACCCCAATTGCCTAAAGATTTAAAAAACAATTTAAAAAAAGATGGATTGCATTTGTTATATTTTCAGAGCTTTCAACGATCTCAGCCTTCTTGCTACAACAAAAATCCATTTCTTTAACACTAATATTCTCTTGGTGATGCTACATAACTGTGAATGATGCCGGAATTGTTGTGGTTGAGTCATTTTTCAGTTGTGTCTGACTCTGTGAACACATCTGGGGTTTTCCTGGCAGAGATACTGGAGTGGTTTCCTTCTCCAGCTCATTTTACAGATGAGGAACTGAGGAACTGATCACTTGCCTAAGATCACACAGCTAGTAAGTGTTTAAGGCCAGATTTTAACTCAGGTCTTCTTGACTCCAGGCACATGTATTCCATTCCATGTTGTATCCTCCAGTAGATTAGACCCTCTCTCTCACTTATCTTTAATCTCTCCCTGTCCCTTGTCTGCTTCTCTTCTGCCTATAAATATGTCCATGTGTACTTCATCTGCAAAAAACCTCATTTCATCTAGCCATCCCTTCTATTGTCCCACATCTCTCTGGCCTTTTGTAGCTAAACTCCTTAAGAAGGCCATATATAACAGGTGCTTCTACTTCCTTTCCACTCACTCTCTTCACTCTCTCAAGTCTTGCTTCAGACCATCATTCAATCAAAACTGATTTCTTCATATACTAGTGACCTTTTAATTTCCAATTATGATGGCCTTTTCTCAGTCCTCATCCTTCCTGACATCTCTGTAGCTGCTGACATTTTCTACCACCCTCTTGGTTCCTGTTCTCTATCCTACCCATTTCACTGCTTCTCAGTCTCTTTCTCATCCAAGTCATACATGCTAACTGGGAGTCTTCCACCAAGCTCTATATTCTGGATCTTCTCTTCTCCCTAGATAAAATACTATTTCACCTGCTAATCCTGCAAGTCCCTGTGTATTCAAATATCATCTCTGTGCTGATGATTCTCATCTACTTATCAAGTCTTAACCTCTATGCTCACCTCTAGACTTCCATCTGCAGCATGTAGTATAGATTTAGAATTGGATGGCTTGTAGACATTTTTTAACACAATATGTACCAACCTGAACTAATATTTCCCCCTAAAATCTCCCCTATTCTTAACTTTGTTATTACAACTGAGTGTACTCCTCCTAGTAACCCAGGTTGCGAACCTAGATTTCATCAATTCCTCACTCTCTCTCACCCTCTATTTGTTGGACCAATCCATTACCTAGACACATTGATTTTACTTTCATTAAATCTTTCATATATAATTCATTCTCTCCTCTGAAACTGCCTGGGATAGCCCTTCATTACTTCATACTTGAACTATTGATTTGCCTTCAGATGGTCTCCCTGCTTCAAGTATCTCCCCACTCCATTCCTTCCTCCACTCAACAGTTAACATGATATTATTAAAGTGCAAGTCCTGTCATGTAACCTCCCCCTTCTCCCCTCAGCCAGTAAACTTCACTGGTTCCCTATCACCTCCATGGTCAAATAGAAACTGTTATTTATTTTTTTTTTGCATTCAAAACCCTGCATAACCTGCCCTTCATCCCCCACCTCTTTCAGTCTTTTTTTTCATCCTATCTCCCCTTTTCCCACACACTCTGTGGCCAGTAACACTGACCTCCTTGCTATTTCTTGAACGAGACACTCCATTTCCAAACTTGGGATATTTTCACTGACTGTTCCCCATACCTGGGTTGCTCTCCTTCCTCAATTCTGACTCTTGGTTTCCATTGTTTCCTTCAAATCTTAATTAAATCTCACCTTCTACAAGAACTCTTTTCTGATTCCCCCTTAATTCTAGTGCTTTCACTCTTTTGATGTTTTTTTCTCTATTTGATCCTGTACATTGTTGTTTGTATGCTATTTCCCCATTAGACTGTGAGATTCTTGAGATCAGGGATTTTGTCTTTTGCCTTTATTCATGTACAGTGCTTGGCGTATAGTAGGTACTTAATAAGTATTTATTAATTGAATATTCTAATCTGTATAAATTCCCTGACTTCTGTTTGCTTAGATAATTTGCTGTTTACTATTTGTGGTTGTCTTTTGTCTAATTAGCATTTAGTGGCAAGGGAATTGAGCCTTTGGATATAAGCTTTACACCTTACTTTTTAATGGATATATTTAAATGAAACTAGATAGATTTAATTCTAGCCCAATACCACCTTTCTGAGGACAGCAGACTAGACAACTTGGTGATACATTCTCCTGTTCTCTCTAGGTAGTCGTTAAAGTCTTCCTGGAAGAAAGGTAGGTGAGATTCCTCAATTATTATCCCAACCCAACCAGGAGCCATATTTAGACATACACAAAACCCATAAGAGCAGCAGGCATACTTTATACAAGGAATACTGGTTGAAGCTTAGGTTAAATATATAAGGTACTAAAATGATAATTCAATTATGTTGACTAATGAAATAAGAGAGGGCAAAGAGGACTTACTCCTATCTCACTTCTATCTTCCTAACCAGAATGATGGCATCCAGTGCCAAAGTCATGTACCTTTACCATCTTACCAATAGGCGTTCCCACTCCATAACCTTTGGAATCAATAAGTCCTCCAATCTGAGTAAGGTTGCAGTTTCTCTGAGTCACATACTCAATGCTGGTGGACTCCATCAGTAGAGCATAGTCGGTGGTGAGTACACGTTGGATACCTTCATCATTGTTTTTTACCAAGGCTGTCTGCTGCCTGCTGCTCATGAAAGCCCACATTTTCTCATAAGTGGATATCTTTGATTTCTGTATGGAGAGAAAGAATGTAGCAGTAGAAAGATAACAGAGAAAATACTCTGTACTTTTTCAAACTTATTTGTTCAAATAACACATAACAATCTCATCCTTTGCAAATGGGGACCCTAGGTACAAGGTAATGATTTTCAAACAGAGGAGCTGAAATAAGTATTAATAAAAGGAGATGATGTTTATTTTTATTGAATTATTTGCATTATTACCTCAATATTTGCAATATTACCTCAATCTCCTTTTTCTATTTTGATTAGATGGAGGAAAAGATTCTAGAATTAAAACAGCACATGCTTAATTGAAACTGAAGTACCATGATCTTCTGGAACAGCTTACTCACTGGTTCTTGGCCAAGGACTGAGGGTATCTAACAAGTGCTGGTAAAAATGTATTTGTCTTAGCATCTAATCAAAAGGGTTTTTAAATGGAAAAGAAAATGGTAAGGATAAATTGTTATTGTGTAATCACCAAGCTATATGTCCTGGAGAGTAGTTACAATAGCTAAAGAAGAATAGCAATGGTAAGATGCTGTGAAATTCCAGTAAGTATTGTTCAGTAATTGTTTTGGAGTATAATTTGTAGTATTTCTCAATTGTGAAAAATTGCAAACCCAGGAATAAAATTCTGCTGATGAAACTGAACTTTTTGGTGTGTGAAGACTCTAGGTTTGGGACAACTTGTGTCTAAAAGAAACAATTTGTTTTTGTTTTTCTCCCCTTGGGTTGTTAGGGAAACAACTTGAGAAGTGAGGAAGGAGTAAATGAGAAAGCTTAGTAGGATTTGGGGAACTTAGTGCCCACATGGCAAAAGCATTTTCATTTTTGCTTGTTCCTGAAAGAGAGAGTCAGACAGAGAGACAGAGACAGAAAGACACACAAGGAATGGCACACAGATAGCTAGATGGTGCAGCCACTTCTACCTGTCAGGACTGCAAACAAGGGTATAACTGAAAGAGACTGATAATGATTGTGGTACTTTTCTCTTTGGGAGGGCCAATAAAAGAAGTACTCTGCATTTCCTTTCCCAATCACCCAGCCTCACTGCTGTCCAAAATTGTTGCCCTATATTGTTTACTCTAAATTTTTCCTATTCTTTAATGTGTGTTTTGTGTTTTTAATTTGTATCATGGGTGGTTTAGATAAAGATATCATCAATCATAACTTATTTGGTTTAAGGGCATCTTTATTGGTGAACAGAGAGTTTGTTGTTACGTTGTTCATCCTTTGTTTTTGAAGAGATCCAATGATATCACAGTGATGTCTTGATATGCACATGAATTGGATTTAAGTGAAGCAAAGTTGCACAAAGTCATCAACCTCACTCTCTTCCAGAGTCATCAAAGTTCAGTGGTAAGACAACTAGCGATGGCTCCTGATGCAATGGATGACCGTGGCATCTTTGATGTCTGACCAAACTCTAAGTGCTCCACGGTGCCTGCTTCAGCTGCCTTCGTGGTAGTTGGAAATAATTGTTCTCATCCACCCAGTCTGCTGGGGGTGGTCTTCACATGCTTGGGGTAGACATCCCCCTAACTCACCAATGGGTTTGAGGCCTGTAAGTTACCCTCAAGTTACCTGTAGCCCATCTGCTGAAACAGTTTTACCAGAGTGTGGCCACTGCACATGCTATAGTTTCCTGGAGCCACACGTGAGAATTGGGTAAGAGATGGACACCAAAAGCTGAAAAGGGCTTGGCAAGGCCTCACACCTAAGGGGCTAGTCTTCCATGAGTACCCCATAGACCCCAGAGAGTTACAGAAAGATAAAAGCATTGTAGTTACCAAAGTATGAAAGTGATAAAGGCTCATAGGTTTGCACCCTTTATGAAATAATCTTATTAATATTTATCTCATTTTTTAAAAACCTTCTAAATTAGGACAAACCTGAATCTGGTTCTCTGCCCACTGAGGGTTAAAGAAAGTTGTTGGTAGTCTGATGATGCAGGCAGAGGAACTGGTGACCCTAAATCATCTGCCCTCTTCATTGTTTCCCCATCTAAACATGTCCATAGAAATCTATGGGGGTGGAGTTAAGGACAGGGACAAAAGAGGCCCTGCCTTATAAAAGGAGGCATGGAGTAGAGAGGGAGGATGGCCTTGTCTACATTACAAGGGTAGGGGCTTCCTCTTCACCTTAAACAAACCTCTACATCTTCACACTTGGCTACACTGTTATAGGGTTTTAATCCGGTCTGTATCTTTGTGTACCATGGTAAATTTCTTGAGCTCTCTCATTCAACTGAAACTGTTTTCTCCAAAGTTCTTTGTGATTTCAAACTCAGCAAATCCTTCTTGACCTCTCTCTGCAGTCTTTCAAACTGGAACCAACTTCTTCTTGATATTCTCTTCTCTCTAGGTTTTCCCTTTGTCACTCTTTTCTTCTTTCACTACTCCCTACTGAATTTCCTACCTATCTGACCACTATTTTTTAGTCTCTTCGTTTTAATTTCATATTTCAAGTGTTTTTTTTTGTAAGCTACATATTGCTGGATTATAGTTTCTATTCCATTCTGCTTTCTTCATCTGTTTTAGGTGAGTTCATCCCATTCAAATTCACAGCTATGATTGCTGTATATTTCCCTCTATCCTAGTCTATGATATTTGTCCTATTTTTTTTTATCCCGTCCCCTACTACTACTTCCCTTAATCTACCCTCCCCTCTCTTATCCTTCCCCTTTTTCTCTTACCCCTTTCACTCCTATTTCCCCATTGGGTAAGATGAATTTCTGCACTCAACTGCACATACATGTATATTCTTCCCTCCTTCAACTAGTTCAGAAGAGTGAGTTTCATATACTGCCTGCCCCCCCTCATTCTCTCTTCTATTATATAAATTCTTCCTTGCTCACTCCATATATGTGAGATAATTTTTCCTATTTCTATCCTTTCCCTTCTTTCTGCCCTCTCCCTCCTTCCTTTTTCTCACTCTTTCATTTTTCTTCTGAGATATAATCATGCCCATCCCCTCTGTCTAAGTAAACTCCCTCTAACAGCCCTAGTGATGAAAAACTTCTGCGGGGTTGAAATATATCATTTTCCCACATAGAATTGTAAACAGTTTGATCTCATTTAGTCCCTCCCAGTCATGTTTACCTTTTCATACTTCTCCTGAGTCTTAGATTTGAATACCAAATGTTTTTTATTCAGCTTGTTCTTTTCATCAAGAATGCTTGAAAGTCATCTACTTCATTAAACATCAACTCTCCCTTCACCCTCCATAAGATTATACTTGGTGTTGCAGGATATTTTTCTTGGTTTTGATCCTAGTTTTCCGCCTTCTGCAATATCATATTCCAAATCCTCTGTTCCTTTAAATTGTTGTTATTGTCCAGTAGTTTCAGTCATGTCTGACTCTTTGTAACCCCATTTGGTGTTTTCTTGGCAAAAATACTGGAGAGGTTTGCCATTTCTTTCTCCAGCTCATTTTACAGGTCAGGAACTGAGGCAAATAGGGTTAAGTGACTTGCCCAGGGTCACATAGCTAGTAAGTGTTTGAAGCTGGATTTGAACTCAGGAAGATGAGTCTTCCTGACTCCAGGACTGGCACTCTCTCTGCTATGCCACCTCCAGCCCTCCTTTAAAGTGGTAATTGGTAAATTTTGTGTGATCCTGAATGTGGTTCCTTTCTTTTTGGCTGCTTGTAGTAATTATGTCCTTTGCCTGAGAGTTCTGAATTTTGGCTCTGATTTTCCTGGGATTTCTTTTAGGGGGTACTTGATGCATTCTTTCACTTTCTACTTTGCCCTCTGATTCTAAGTTAGCTGGGTAGTTTTCCCTTTATAATTTCTTGAAATATGATGCCTAGTCTCTTTTTTGACTCAAGGCTCTTAGGTAGTCCAATGATTCTTAAATCATCTCTCCTTAATCTATTTTCCAGCTCAGTTATTTTTTCCTATGAGATATTTCATATTTTCTCCTATATTTCCTGTCTTTTGACTTTGTCTTATTCTTTATGTCTCATGGAGTCATGACCTTCCACTTGGCCAGTTATAATTTTCATGTAGTTTTTTTCTTCAGTGAGGTTTTGTACCTCATTTACTATTGGATCAATTTTGATTTTAAAACATTATTTTCTTCAGCAGTTTTAGATTGCTTTTACCACGCTGTTAATTTTCTTTTCATAATTTTTTGCATAGCTCTTAATTTCTTTTCCCAGTTTATCATCTACCACTCTTATTTGAGTTTTAAAATCATTTTTTGCTCTTTAAAAATTTTTTTTTAATTTTCTAGAAATTTTTGTTGAACTTCTGTCTAATCTGCATTTTTTTTTTTGAGGTTTGGTAATCGACATTTTCAAACCATTGTCTTCTTCTGTTTGTGTCTTGAGCTTCTGTGACACCATAGTAGCTTTATATGATCAGATTCTTTTTTGGTTTTGTTTTTCTTTGCTAATTTTTCCAACCTACTTATTGACTTTGGACTTTATATGGTATTTAGTTCTATTCACCTCTGGGAGAGTTTTCTGACCTGAACTTCTGTCTTCTTTGTTCTTTTCCTGCTTTCACAGATCATTCTGGGTGCTTGCAAATTTTTGGTGCTTCCAAAGTGGTATGATCCAGGGAGAGGTCAGTTCACTCTTTTGGATTATGTGTGGTTGAGTTGCTATAGACTGTTGAGGCACTCCACCACCACTGGCATGCTGGAATTTTCTGTAGGCTCTGAGCATCTGAACTACTGGCTCCCCCTTGGTTTTGGTCTTTTACCCCAGTTGATTCCATTGTAGGCTGATGTGCAGGACTAAAGGTTAGAAATTAATTCCTGCTCTACTCTTGGGCTCAGGGTCACACAGGCATGTACTTGTTCTTTCCTTCTTATGAAGATAGGCCCTCTTTTACCTTGTTACTGGGACCACAACCAGGACTGTCCTCTCTGCCCTGGAAATCTGATGCAGTACTGGGTAATGGGTGACAGAGCTGCCTGAAGACAGCCATTCCTGTACCAAGTACTAGTACAAGAGTCCTTGGTATCTCTTCCTGCCCATGCGTTCAGTGCCTTTACTATCTTTGGATGCTGGCTACTTCCTGCCACTGCTCCTATAGGTGCAGCCAGCTGCCATTTCGACTTGTGGCTACTCTACTGCTGCTATGCTGTACCTTCGGCCAGGCCCCACCCCAATGTCTTCAAACCTCTCTATTTCTGTCTTTCTAAGCTGCCCTGAGTTAGAAATTACTCACTATGACTCTCTTTGCTTTCCTGATCAGAATTTGATTTGGCACATTTTCGACATGGTTGTGGATTAGAACGTATTGGGAGAAGTAAGCAAAAAATTCTGGCTCTCACTCCACCATCTTAACTCCACCCTCTATTCTATTTTTCAGAGAATCTTTTAGGTATGGTTTTCGATCTTTTCCTCCTAGACTCTTATTTCAGTTCTAATTTTGTATTTTATCTCTTGCCTTTGAGACTGTCATTCTTGTAATCCCTATGACAAAGCCAATTTTCCACCTCAGAGGTTCTGATTGTATTATTGTGAAGTTATTCTCTTTGTCTATATTTACCTCTTGAGTTTCTTTTAACCCATAATATTTCTTCATTGTGTTTGGGGTATTTATCCGATCGCTTATATTTTCCTTTTGTATTGTCACAGAGCTTGCAGGCTTTAGGTCCATTTACCAGGTCTTGTACTGGTTTCCTTGGTATATATCCTTTCCCAAACTCCTCTGGTCTCTGACCATCTTTTTATGTATTTCTAGAGTCTATGCAAGAATCTACCTCAATTTTTTCACTTAAATTGTTAAAATTAGATCTTATTTTTTTAATCAACAAAATTTTTTTCTACCTTCTACCTCACCATTGGGAATTGGGGTGGGGGGGGGGCGGAATGCCTGTAAGAAATGTGCATTATCAAGCAAAACAAATTCCCAAATTGACCATGCACAAAAATAGTTCTTATTCTATAATTCTGTTATTCTTGAGTCCCCCACCTCTGCTTACCTCTATTTTGCTTCATTTTTTCCTTCATTGTTGTTTCATCTGGGATCTTTTTCAGATATTTGCCGCCGTGTTCCTCCACAACATTTCTTATTAACATCTTTCGCAGACATGTGAAATTAATATTATTGCCAACTGGTTAATGTGGGTCCAAGACCAAGAACACTGAGGCTTGGTCAACTGACCGCTCTTCTGGGATGGGTGGAGAAAGGGCAGTGTTTTGGGAGAAATGCAGAGAATGAAGTAGAGAGTGTGCTGGGCTGCTTCCTTCCTCTATGGAGTGGGTAGAAGTCAGGGAGTAGAAGATCATTAACAGCCTCCTATTGGCTAGCTTAGGGAAGGATTTGAGGCATGTAAGTGTGAGCCATACAGCCTCTCCTTTGTGGACTATTCCAGGCTGGGCAGGTGTGGGAGGAGAGAAGCAGAAGCCCATTCTCTTCCTTGAGGTATTGGTGAAGATTTTCAGCAACCTTAAGTGCATCAACTTTTCTCTGATGTTAATTGCTCCTCAGTTTCATCTCTTATTTCATCTAATCGAGGGTTAGAGATGAATTATTTCTTAGGATTGCCCTGTATTGATATGTTCTTTGCATTACTTGGAGGTGATAGTACATTGACAAAAGGCAACATAAGACCCTTGACTATAAGTGATAAGATCTATTTCCAGTTTTGTTATGACAAGGCCTAACAAAACTATTCTTGTCAATACATTTAATGTACAACTACGATTTGTCTAAATTAGTGCCAGCGCAATTTTGTATGGAAACATTTTCATCAAGTAGGCAATTGGTATTTCTCATTTGGTCCAGTGTATCTCGCCTTCTTGATGTACCGTAACACGGAATACCATTCACTCCATTATTCTCCAAATCAAGGAAATTGTTTAGACAGTTTTAAATAACTTTAAGCCTGCAACCCTATGAGATCCTATCTACTTCTTTGATTTGTAGAAGCAGTCACATCTCACTGACAGATGTTTATCCTAACAATGGTATTGTTAGAAACCAATTTGCCAATATTTCTTTTTTCCTACCAAGCCTCCTAAGCTACTCTAAATACTCCTTGTATGCTATGTGGATTTGCCCTTCTTTGCCATTGCTTACCCCCTCACTTCCCTTCTGATTCTTCTCCCACCCTCCTCTGCCCCCAGCATAAACTATAGATTTTATTTTGAGTAGATTATTATTTTTCTTATTCTCATTCCCTATTAGATGGAGTTTAATTGTTATTATCATGATTATTACCCTCTCAGGGTCTAGGTTTCTTTACCTATAAATTTCTTTGATTCTATGAATAGTGTAACTAACTAGGACTTACCTTATGAAAGAGATTAGTAATGAAATTGATCCCACAAATTATACTCAACATAAAAAACATCCTTTGAAAGATATTTCAGGGAGCAGCTAAGTGCCACAGTGAATAGAGCTCCGGCCTTGGAGTCAGGAGGACCTGAGTTCAAATCTGGCCTCAGACACTTGACACTTAACTAACTGTGTGACCCTGGGCAAGTCACTTAACCCCAATTGCCTAAGCGAAAAAAGAAAAGAAAAAAAAAGGAAAGATATTTCAGGATCTTGAATAACTTCCAGGTCATCATTCTGAATAGTAATTATCATTATCGTATAAATTTTATGTAGGAAATTTTGATGAAATTTAACAGATCCTGTTGTACCTCAGATCATCTTATATTTTAATAAAGTCTGAGCTCCACTGGGCATACTTTGTCTTTAGTCTCTCATACAAGTAGAGAGCACCATGAAATCACAGAATAATACATTTAGTGCTATAATGTACATTAGAGGTCATCAACATAAACCTCTCCTTTTTATAAAAGAGGAAATTGAAATCAATAGAGGTTAAATGATTTGCTCAGGGTCATATAACTTGTAAAAATTTTTAAATAAAATTTTAGTGTTTTCCAATTACATGTAAAGACAATTTTTAACATTCATTTTAAAAAATTTAGTTACAAATTTTCTCTCTCCTTCCCTAAGATAGTAAGCAATTTGATATAGGTTATGTATGTGCAATCATGTAAAACATATTTCCATAAGACATGTTGAGAAAGAAGAAACAGGCCAAAAGAAAAAAAAAACATGAAGAGGAATAAAGAAAGTGAAAATAGTATGCTTTGGTCTGCATTCTGACTTCATCATTTCTTTCTCTAGATGTGGACAGCCTTTTTCATTATGAGTACTTTGTAATATTGTCTTGGATCATTCTATTTATTGCTGAGAAGAGCTAAATAATTTATAGTTGATCATCACACGATGTTGCTGATATTGTGTACAATGTTCTCCTGGTTCTGCTCACTTCACTTTGTAGCAGTTCACGGAGGTTCATGGAAATCTACCTGCCTAAAATTTCTTGGAGCACAATAGTATTTTATTACATTCCTATACAACAACTTATTCAGCTATTTCCCAATTTATGGGCATCTCCTCAATTTCCAATTCTTTGCCACCAAAAAAAAAAGCTACTATAAATATTTTTGTACAAATAGGTTCTTTTCCCTTTTTTATGATCTCTTTGGGATATAGAGCTAGTAGTGGTTTTGCTGGATCAGAGGGTATGCACTGTTTGATAGACCTTTGATCTTAGTAGCAAATTGCACTCCAGAATGGTTGGATCAGTTCACAACTCCACCAACAGTGCATTAGTGTCCCAATTTTTCCACATCCTCTCCAACATTTCTCATTTTCCTTTTCTGTCAACATGACAGGCAACCCAATAGATGTGAGATGGTACATCAGAGTTGTTTTCACTTGCATTTCACTAATCAATAGTGATTTAGAGCATATTTTCATATGACTACAGAGAGCTTTGATTTCATCATTTGAAAATAGCCTGTTCATATATTTTCACCATTTTTCAATGGGGGAATGATTTGTATTCTTATAAATTTGACTAAGTTCTCTATAATATTTGAGAAATGAGTTATCAGGGACACTTGCTGTAAAGACTGTTTCCCATCTTTCTGCTTTCTTTCTAATCTTGGTTGCAGTGGTTTTGTTTGTGTGAAAACTTTTCAATTTAATATAATCAAAATTATCCATTTTACATTTTGTAATGCTCTCTATCTCTTGTTTGATTTGGTCCTAAATTCTTCCCTTCTCCATAAATCTGACAGATAAGCTATTCCTTGCTTTCCTTATTTGATTATGGTATCACCTTTATGTTTAAATCAAGTACCCCTTTTGACCTTATCTTAGTATATAGTGTAAGATGTTGATCTATGCCTAGATTCCACCATATTGTTTTCCAGTTTTCCCAGTTGTCAAATAGTAAGTGCTTATCCCAGAATCTGGAGTCTTTGGGTTAATTTGTCAAACACTAGGTTACTATGGTCATTTACTACTATGGCTTGTGTACCTAATCTATTCTATTGATCCATCACTCTATTTCTTAGTCAGTATCAGATTATTTGGATGATTACCACTTTGTAATACAGTTTGAGATCTGGTATGGCTAGGTCACATTCTTTTGCATTTTTTCATTAATTCCTTTAATATTCTTGACCTTTTGTTCTTCCAGATGAATTTTGTTAAGTTTTTTTTAGCTCTATAAAATAATTTTTTGGTAGTTTGGTATGGCACTGACATGTAAATTAATTTAGGTAGAATTATCATTCTTATTATATTGAGTCGGTCTACTCATGAGCAATCGATATTTTTCCAATTGTTTAAATCTGACTTTGTTTGAAAAGTGTTTCGTAATTGTGTTCATATAGTTCCTGAGTTTGTCTTGGTGGGAAGACTCCCAAGTATTTTATACTGTCTACAATTATTTTAAATGGAATTTCTCTTTCTATCTCTTCCTGCTAGACTTTGTTGGTAATACATAGAAATGATGATGGTTTATGTGGGGGTTTTTTATATCCTGCTACTTTGTTGAAGTTGTTAATTATTTAAACTAGTTGTTTAGTTGATTCTCTAGGATTCTCTAAGTATATCATCATGTCATCTGCAAAGAGTGATAGTGTTGTTTCCTCATTGCCTATTCTAATTCCTTCAATTTCTTTTTCTTCTCTTATTGCTATAGCTAACATTTATAGTATAATAATGAATAATAGTGGTGATTGCTTTACTCTTATCTTATTTGGAAGGTTTCTAACTTATCCGCATTATAGATAATGCTTGCTGGTGGTTTTATGTAGTTGCTACTTATCATTTTAAGGAAAGCTCCATTTATTTCTATGCTCTCTTGTGTTTTTAATAGGAATGCATGTTGTAATTTGTCAAAAGCTTTTTCTGTATCTTTTGAGATAATGATATGATTTGTATTAGTTTTGTTATTGATATAGTCAATTATGCTGATAGTTTTCCTAATATCGAACCAGCCCCGCATTCCTGGTATAAATCCCATCTGGTCATAGTGTTTAAAATTTTTGTGATGTATTGCTGTAATCACCTTGCTAGTATTTTGTTCAAAATTTTTGCAGTAATATTCATTAGGGAAATCGGTCCATAGTTTTCTTTCTCTGCTTTAGCTCTTACAGGTGTAGATATCAGAACCATATTTGTGTTGTAAAAGGAATTTGGTGGGACTCTTCTTCACCTATTTTTCCAAATAGTTTTATATAGTATTAGAATTAAATTTTTTTAAATGTTTGGTAGAATTCACTTGTAAACTCATCTGGCCCTGAGGATTTTTTTTTCTTAGGCAGTTTATTGATGGCTTGTTCAACTTCTTTGTCTAAAATGGGTTATTTAAGTATTATATTTCCTCTTCTGTTAATATGGGGAATTTATATTTTTATAAATATTCATGGATTTTTCTTAGATTTTCAAATTTATTGGCTTATAACTGGGCAAAATAGTTCCTAATAATTGCTTTAATTTCCTCTTCATTGGTGGTGAATTCACCCTTGGTAATTTGGTTTTCTTCTTTATTTTTAAATCAAATTAGCTAATGGTTTATCTATTTTATTGCTTTTTTTCCCTTAAAATCAGCTCCGAGTTTTATTCACTAGCTCAATATTTTTCTTACTTTCAATTTTATTAATTTCACCTTTGGGTTTTAGGGTTTTCAATTTGGTGCTTTGTTGGGGATTTTTATTTTGTTCTTTTTTCTAGTTATTTTAGTTGCATGCCCAATTAATTGTTCTACTCGTTCTGTTTTATTGATGTAAAACATTAGACAAATAAATTTCCCCCATGTGCTGTTTTGGCTATTGTTTCATTATTGGCATGCTGTCTTATTGTTGTCATTCTTTTTAATGAAATGATTGATCACTTCTATGACTTGTTCTTTGACCCACTTATTCTTTAGGATTAGATTATTTAGTTTCCAATTAATTTTTAATCTATCTTTCCACTGCCCTTTATTCAATGTAATTTTTATTGCATTATGATCTAAAAAGGATGCATTTAATATTTTTGTTTTTCTGCAGTTGATTTTGAGATTTTTTTGTCCTAATACATGGTCAATTTTTGTGTAGGTGCCATATACCACTGAGAAAAAAAAAGTATATTCTTTTCTCTCCCCATTCAATTTTTTCCAGAGGTCTGTCATATCTAACTTTTCTAAAATTCTATTCACCTCTTTAACTTATTTTTTATTATTTATTTATTAGTAGATGTATCTGGTTTTGAGAAGAGTAAGTTGAGGTCCCCAAGTTGTATAGTTTTATTGCCTGTTTCCTCCTCTACTCACTTAACTTCTCCTTTGAGAATTTGGGTGCTATACCACTTGGTGCATACATGTTTACTATTGATATTACTTCATTTTCTATGGTACCTCTTAGCAAGATGTAGTTTTCTTCCTTACCTCTTTTAATTAGATCTATTTTTGCTTTTGCTTTATCTGAAATCATGATTGCTACCCCTGCTTTTTTTTTTTAACTTCAGCTGAAGCATAATAGATTCTGCTCCAGCCCCTTAACTTTATTCTGTGTGTGTCTCTGTTTCAAGTAAGTTTCTCATAAAATGGTTGTTTTAAGATTCTCATTTTTAAGCCACTTTGCTATCCACTTCTATTTTTGGGAGAGTTCATCCCATTCATATTCACAGTTATGATTACTGACTGTGTATTGCCTTCCATCTTATTTTTCCTCCTTTTTATCTTTCTTTCTCTCCTTTCACCCTCTCCCTCCTCATCAGTGTTTTGCTTCTGACCAGTACCTCCCCCAATCTGCCTTCCTCCCTCCCCCTTTCTTAACCTCCTCCTTTCTTACTTCCCTGTAGGGTAAGATAGATTTCTATATTCAACTGATTGTGTATGTTATTCCCTCTTTGAGTCAATTTCAATGAGAATAAGGTTCAAACAATGTTCACTGCCCACCCTGTCATCTTTCACTTTACTGTAATAGGTCTTTCATGCCTCTTTATGTGAGATAATTTGCCCTATTCTACCTTTCCTTTCCCTCTACTTCCTGTGTGATCCTCTTTCTCACCCCTTAATTTTTTTTATATCATCACCTCAAATGCACCTTATACCCACATCCTCTGTCTATGTATACTCCTTCTAACTGTGTTAATTGTGATACAGTTCTTAAGAATTGCAATCATCACCTTCCCAATAGGGATATAAACAGTTTAGCCTTATTGAATCCCTTATGTTTTCTCTTTCTTTTTTTCTCTTTTTATGTTTGTCTTGAAATTGAAAATCAATTTTTTTTTTGTTCAGCTCTGGTCTTTTCACCAGGAAAGCTTGAAAGTCTTCTATTTCACTGAATACCCATTTTTTCCCCTAGAGGATTATGCTCAGTTTTGTGGGTAGGTGATTCTTGGTTGTAATTGTAGTTCCTTTGCCTTCTGGAATATCATATTCCATGTCTTCTGATCCTTTAATGTTGAAGCTCCTAAATACTGGGTAATCCTAACTATGGCTCCTCGATATTTGAATTGTTTCTTTCTAGCTGCTTGCAATATTTTTTTGCTTGCCCTGGGAATTCTGTAATTTGTTTAGAATGTTTCTTGGAGTTTTCATTTTGGGATCTCTTTCCAGAAGTGATTGGTGTATTCTTTCAATGTCTTGTTCAAGGATATCAGGGCAGTTTTCTTTGCTAATTTCTTGAAGTATGATGTCCAGGTCCTTTCTTTGATCATGGCTTTCAGATAGTTCAATAAAATTATTTTTCCTGGATCTATTTTGCAGATCAGTTTTTTTCCCAAGATATTTCACATTTTCTGCTATTTTTTCATTCTTCTGATTTTTTTGATTGATTCTTGATGTCTCATGGAATCATTAGCTTCCACTGGTCCAATTCTAATTTTTAAGGAGATCTTTTCTTTTCTTTTTTCTTTTCTTTTTTTTTTGTGAGGCATTTGGAGTTAAGTGACTTGCCCAGAGTTACACAGCTAGTGAATGTTACGTGTCTGAGGTCAGATTTGAACTCAGGTCCTCCTAATTCCGGAGCCAATGCTTCACTGCACCACCTAGCTGCTCTGACATCTTTTCTTTAGTTAGTTTTTTTATCTCCTTTTCCATTTTGCTAATCTTACTTTTTAGGCAGTTGTTTTCTTCAATAAATTTTTGTATATCTTTTTCTTTTTTGTATGTATTTCCTTTATCAAGCTGTTGATGCTTTTTTCATGATTTTCTTGCATCACTCTCATTTCCCAATTTTTTTCTATTTCTTTTATTTGATTTTTAAACTCTTTTTGAGCTCTTCTAGGAATTTTTTTGGGCTTCAGACCAATTCATATTTTTCTTTGAGGATTTTCATGTAGATATTTTGACATTGTTGTCTTTTTCTGAATTTGTGTCTTGATCTTACCTTTCATCATAATAACTTTCTCTAGTCTGGTTCTTTTGTTGTTTTGGGGTCCCTGCTTGCTTATGCTAGGCCACAGAGAGGTGTTCAGTGGGGATTGGGCTAGCTACTTGCAACAGTGGGGTGGGCCCTTGGTCACTGATCTGCCCTGGAGCTCAGGACCTCCCGCTGGCTTGCTGAGGCAGGGCCTGCTGCTGGCTTCCTGGGATACTGCCTGCCCTGGACTGTGTTACCCTTCTACCCAAGTAAGACACACCTTTCCTGCCAACTTTCCATGTTGTCTTAGGCTAGAAAATTGTTTCACCCTGTCCCTTTGTTCTTTCTACAATTCTAGAATTTGTTTTGAGGCAGTATTTTATAGTTGTTTGGACGTAAATGGGAGAGTTCAATTGATTTCTTGTTAACTCTGCCATCTTGGCTGCTGGAAGTGCAACTTGTATATATTTGAGGCAAGATTTGAACCTATCTTCCTAACTCCAAGTCCAAAATTCTTGGATATTCTAATTTAGATTCCATATAAATCAACTTAATTCACAAAATAGTGTACTATGTATAATATCATTAGGATAACATCAGAAAATCTTAGAAAATCAGAATTATTATGATTTAGGGGCAAATGAGTTCCAACCTATGGGCCACAGTTAAAAACTGATCAAAAAAAGATTAAATATCATTCTGTGATCCAAGGGAATAAAAAAAAATTTAGAATGACAGGACTGCCTTGTTAAAAACACGCAGAATGTTTTGTCCCCTAATATCTAACGTGTGTGTATATGCATGTATTAATGTATCCATGTGTTTTTCTTGTGGATATGTCCTCCTACCCATTCTTTGGAGGAAAGCACATAGAATGTACTTTATCATAGTCTTACCTTAAAGAAGGTCATTGTTGATCCGTCTCGCACTGCCCCATATTCTATCTTTGTTTGCTTTGCCAAATCATCTGCTGAATCTATGGGGGACTCCATTCTCTCTACTGTTAAGAAGGCAGCCAGATTTGCAGTGTAGGATGAAATGATGATTAAGGTGAAAAACCACCAAATTCCTCCTACTATTCTTGTAGAAAGAGCTTTGGGCATTAGCTCTGAGCCTGTTATCATCAAAGTAAGAATATTAAGTGAGGTCAAAAGAAAAGCATAAACTTACATTGTATACTATTCTTGGGAGATAATGCTTTCATTGTGGAGAATTTTCAATCATCATCTGTATTTTTTTTTTCTACAAACCTGTGTTGATGGTATTAAACAATCAATTCTCTGTCTGAAATCCAAAGGTTTCTAATTGTTTTCTAAAGATGCATTTTTAGTTGAAACCCTATTTCTTTATAATTTCATTAAAATGAATTTTATTGTAGACAGTGTTTTTTAAGTCTATTTATAAAACAATTCCTTTTAGATTTTTGCATAGAAGTACAATATTAAAACATTGAATTTTAATTTTTTTCAAGGTGGAAAACATCTGAGGGATTTTGTGGAGATTTTACAGACTTTATTCTTTTATTGACTGAATTTTCCACTGAATTAGCTGAATGTTTTAAAGATATATGTGGCTACGGTTTGAAAGTAAAGGAAGAAATAATTTAATATTTCAGGCAAAGAGGTTTATACTTAAACCCAGAAATAAACACTCATAATCACCATGAAGATCAAAGAATGTTCAAGGCCTTTGGTAAATTGATCAGAGCACAGGGTTAAAAGACCTTTCAGACTTTAACTGCATTTTCTTCATATTAGCTAGTATCTTTGTGTTTCAATTTGCTTTGGATGGGACAAACAAATTTTATCATAATGATTCCTATTTTTTGTTCTTATTTTAGATTCAGGTATGCAATTTAATCCAAATATAGAAAAAATTATGAGGCACCTCCTAGAATAAGAATTTTTCATTTCATTCTTTAATCTTTTGGTTTTTCCAGGATTCGTTTTTCTGGGAAAGCTGAGTGGTTAGATCTTTATTTGGCTACAATGGAAAAATATTTATTTCCTGTAATAGCTATACGACTAGTTCATATAATTTATTAGAAATGCTGTTATGTTACAGAGGTGGGTTTTTTCTTTTTAGCACTATATATTCTGTGATTGACTTGATAAATTTCCAATTTAGTTTGGAACATAAAATAAGGTAAATAAATGGAACAATGGATGCATAAGTTGTTACTGAAGCATAAGGAATTGGTTATGAGTAAGATTATATGTTAAAGTAGTATTTTTATGGCTATGGATGAGAGTCTTTTGGAAATGGAAAAAATTTAACTAAATTTAATTGAATCAATGCTACTTTTAAACAAGATATTAGGTTTTAAAATCAGGTTATTTAACTTTCATTATTCCTCATCACATGAATTTTCAAATTTTTGTCTTTAACTGATCTGCTTTAAGATGCACCATGGCTTGGTGAAGAGAGAACCAGTCTCAGCCAGGAAGACCTGAGTTTAAGTCTCACCCTTATATATACTGGCTATGTTACTGGGGAAAAGTTATTTAATTTCTTAGTGCTCTAGTCAAGTTCCTAAGACTATAATTTGCAGAGGAAGCAGCAACCTTCATTAGTAGGAGGAATTTTTTGCCTGGGATTTCCCTATACCAATGAAGTTACAGGTCCTTTTCCTGTCAGTGATTTGCTAAATATGTTAGACATTAACCATGAGCTCAGAACTTTGGATGGATGAGTGTGCTTGGGAACTTAAGTGGAATGGAGTACAAATTCCAGTAAAAATCAAGTTTAAAAACAATAATTGCAGAAGTGTCCAATTTGCCTTCTGTGGGCAGACATGACAGCCAATCCTGATCCAGACTTTGCTCATACAATGTAGAAAAGAGAAAGTCTGATCAATAAATTAATAATCAATCCCCCAAATGGCTTCCAGTTGAGCACAGAAACAAGTATCTGTCGATAAAGAAGACTGTAACAGTAGATGCAAATGTTTACTACCATTCCTCTTTTATTCACTCTCCACAATAGTTATGACAGGTGCACTCAACATAACACATATCCCAAGACTCATCTGTGGAAATAAGTACTTCTTTTAAATACTTTTAAGCTTCTTAAAAGACAAGCAGAGTCTGGCTGGGGCTCACTGTCATGTACCCAAGGTAGTGGTAACTAGCAGGCACCACATCCCATGGTTTGCTGTGGATGATGATAAACTCCAAACAGATTGAACATTAAATACGATATGCTAGAAGTGTTCAGTACCCAGTATGGTCATAGTCATGGGCACACACCTACCTGTTATTATAAAATCTGTTTCTCTTTCGTATTTGTTAAAATATCACCTCAGACTTTTTGAAAGTAATTACTCTGCAGATAAATGTCCTAAAAAACAAACTAAATGCACTAAAGATATCATACTTTGGATTTCTAGAAAATCAGGCTTGGTGTCTGTCATTATGAAACAATAAACCAAATAAACCAATGCCTAACTGCATGCAGAACAATTCGTATTCTTTATTTAGATATTTGGGTTTTCAACATGAGTGTATTGCGTATTGTATGTGCTTTGAGTCTAATGTATCTGCCAATATGTGCCTCAGAGAGGTTATTATACCAAGGTACCTCTTGTGAAAGCCTGCATGCCCCTTTGAGCTCGCAGATTGCCCGTGCTATTACCCCTGACAACTTTAAATTGCTCTCTCCTGCTGGTTCCTTGTCTGATGCCTACAAACACACCTGTTTCCCTCATCTATAAAAAATCCCGACCTGATCCTATCATCACTTCTGGCTATTATCTTGTAGCTTTCCTGCCCTTTGCAGCTAAACTCCTTGTGGAAAAAAAGTCTATATATACTTGCTTCTTCCGGTTCCTCTCTTCCTCACTCTTATAAATTCCCTGCAATCTGACCTCTACTCTTATCATTCAATTGAAACTGCTTTCTTCAAAGATACAAATGATAATTGCTAAATTTAATGGGATGTTTCTCTGTCCCGATGTTTCTTGACCTCTCTGCAGCATTTGATGTCATTGATCACTTTTTCTTCCTGAATGTTCTCTCTTTTCTGGGTTTTCCTGACTCTGCTTTCTTGGTTCTCATGTCTGATTACTTCTTTTCTTTGCTGGACCTTCGTTTGTTACCCCTACTAAGTGTAGCTGTCCCCCAAAGTTCTGTCTTGGAACATCTTTGCTCTCTATACTCTTACTTGATAAATCACAACTCCCTTGAGTTCAATTATCATCTTCATGGAGATGATTCACAAATCTATGTATCTAGCGCTAGTCTCTTTCCTGAACTGCAGTCCTGCATTACCAATTGTCATTTCAAACTGGATCTCCCTTAGACCCATCAAACTCATGTCCAACATAGAATTCATTATCTTTCTTCAAAATCTTCCCCTCTTCCCAACTTCCCTACAATTCTCCCAGTCACCTAGGATTCCAACCTAGGTGTCACCTTCAACTCTTCACTCTCATGTCATGTATCCAATCTATTGACTTTTACCTTTGTAACATCTCTCCAATGCACCCACTTCTCTCCTCTGATACTGCCACCACCCTGGTACAGGCTCTCATCACCTCACACTTCTGGGCTAATCTCCCTATTCAAGTCTCCCCCTACTCTAGTCCATTCGCCATTCAGCTACCAATTGATCTTCCTAAAGCATGAGTCTGACCATGTCAACACCTACTCAATAAACTCCAATGGTTCTCTATCATCTTCTAGGATCAAATGTAAAATACTCTGTCATTCAAAGCCCTTTAGAGTTTGTGCATCTTAACAGTCTTTTTACATTTTATTCTCTCTTCCCCGCTCATACTCTGTGATACAGTGACACTGACTTTCTTGCTGTTCCTTGAACAAGCAACTCCATCTCCCAAATCTGGACATTTTCACTGGCTGTCTCCCATGTCTGCAATGATATCCTTCTTCAGCGTTGTCTCTGGTCTTCCCTGGCTTCATTCAAGTCTAAGATAAATCCAAGAAAGTATTTCCCAATCCCCCTAATTCTAGTGCCTTCCCTCTGTTGATTATTTCCAACTTATCTTCTATATCTACATATCTTGTCTGAACATAGCTGTTTGCATCTTGTCACCATCATTACACTGTGAGCTCCTTGAGAGCAGGGATTGTTTATTATCTTTCTTTGTATCCTCAGCATTTAGCACAGTGTCTAGCACATAGTAGGCACAGTGTCTAGCACACCGTAGGCATAGTAGGCACATAAGTACCAGTGTCAAAAAAAATTTTTAAAAATTAAAAAAATAAGTACTAGTGTCCCCTTTTCTTCACTCAGACAGCCCTAATCAGCTCTTGCTTGATCTATTCTAACAGCTTTCTATTAGGACTCTGCCTCGGTCTTCTCTCCATTCCAGTTCAACCTATACATTTGCCAGATTGATTTCCCTGGAGCATAGTTCTCTCCATGTCACTTCTCTATTCAATAAACCCCACTGCTTCTCTTTTACTTCTAGGATCAAAAATTAAAAATCCTCAGGCATTTCATGCCCTTCACAACCTGGTACCCTCCTAATTTTTTTTAGTGTTTCTATAATTTACTATCTCTCCTCCCCACTACATTCCAGCCATATTGGCCTACTAACTATTGCTTGCTCATCAAATTCCATCTTCTGTCTCTGTGTATTTTCTATTTGTATTTTATTTGTATTTGTATTTGTTTATATTTTTGTATGAACTTATTTACAATAAATGTTCCAGATAGAGATGGTGGAGTTTACCAACATGGAAGTTACCGAGCAGACTGTGGGATGTGTGCAGAAATAACGGGTAACCGAGGTACCTTGCTGCATGAGAGCTCCGACTCCAAACCAGAAACTATTTAGTAAAGTAAAATTGTTTTCCACCACATCTGAATCAGGATTGCATGGGTAGGGGTTATACCATTCATAGGGTGTAAACCTGTGGTAGTTAACAGAAATAGTCTGTAAATATCAAAGTTTATACCAACAAATCTGCTGAACAATGCAGAAAAGCCAAAGATTAGTGGTGAAAATAAAATCAGAATATCAAAGTCAACATTTCCAAACTATGGTTTTGCTTAGTTCTGCAAATATTTTCATGAGTGCTCATCCTAAGGCAAAGACTCCACAGTCTCTGGACTTGGATTCTTCACGCCCATGCCTACTGATTCATTTCCAAGTTCTCATCCATTTCTCTAGCTGCACAACTGGATGAATTATAGACAGGGATTCTTCATATGAGAATAGTGGATACAAGGATGCTATCCGAGGCTGCTTAAAAGGAACAGATGTAGTTTAGCAATTGTATGGTTCACTTTACTAGCCAGGAAAGATTGCTGGTGGAAGAAGACTGGATGTTTGGGGATTGTTGCCTTTGGAGAGCACAAGGGAAAACCATAAATTTGATTGCGAGGCCTAAAAGAGAGAGGAGATTTAGACTTAGAAATCACTGGGATTAAATAAGTTTGTGTGCCATTAACTCTAAGCACCTTAAGTATACTCTCAAAGGAAACACAGATTTTTGGATATCTTTGAGCATTCCATGCTTGACGTTTTTCTTTACCTTAATATGGTTGTACTTTTAGCAGTTAAGCATTTTGATAAATGTTTATACTCAACTGATTATCAAATCTAGTTACGAAGTAAATCTGCAGGCAGTTAAGTGATATAATAACAGACTATTGGATCTGAAAGTAGCAAAACCTGAGTTCAAATCCTACCTCAGACAATTACTTGCTGTGTGACCCTAAGCAAATCATTGAAACTTTCAGCCTCAGATTCGTCATCTGTAAAGTGGGTATAATAATGGCACTTACCTCACAAAGTTTTGGGAGGATCGAATAAGATAACATACAGAAAACACTTTGTAATCTTAAAGCATTTCTTCTATTAACTAGCTGTGTGAACTTGGTCAAATAATATAATTTCTCTGGGCCCTAGTTTTTCATAAAATGAGAGAGATGGTTATTCATTTATAATTCCAATGAATAATCAGGAGTTTAAATATAAATTCCTCTATTCCTTACCAAATATCTCCCTACCCATTATTGCCTGGAAACATTTCTTCTATTTCCTTATTTTTTTCAGTGATATCCAGAAAATAAGTAGCAACTCCACTGAAAGCAACATTAGCATGTTGAAATGGGGTACCTCCTCTGAGAAGATTTTTTTTCCATTTGGAAAATCCTATCTTTCCAAGTTAATATAGTTGAACATCTATAAATAAAATTAAAACATACTGAAGGGTCTCTGATCTCCACTCTTTAGCAGCAAAAAAACAAAAACAAAAACAAAAAAACAACAAAACAAAAAACCCAACCTGTTGACACCTTTAGGGGATTAAGGTGAAAAATAAAATATAGAGCTTCTAGTCAAGCCCAAGAATTGGGCAGGTTGGTTGTTTTAATTAGAGATTATTACCTAAATTCCTGGCCCAATTGTAGAAAACATGCCATGTATCCTTTTATTGAATGGAACTAGAATAAAAGTTTTCTAGCTTATCCCATAACAATGAGTTATAACTTCCCTCAGTTCCCAACACTTGCATGACAAAATATGTTCCTTCAGATCTTTAATAGATGACAATACATTTTGATACTGTTTCAGCAAGGGACTTCCAGTATAAAATTAAGCATTTCTGTAACCAGAAAAATACTCTCTCTTTATCTTCCCCCTTCTTCTTCCCTTATCTCCCCCTACCTCCTTCCTGTCAATCTGCTGGACATGTGGAAAGGCTAAGGCATGACAGCTGCACTAATGTTCTTGAAGTGTTGGAAGAAAGTGAATAAATTCTCCAGATATAGAAGTAGGCCACTTCATGGTGAACTAATTGGAGATAATGGGCAAAAACTGCACAGTATAGACTAGCACAGATGGTTCACAATCTATATTATTGGAGGGAATATTCAAATCAATGAAATAACAAATCTGTATATTTTCGGGAAAGTTTAAAAAATATTACATTATATCATTTGACCCTTCTGATGATACCCTGAGGATTGGACTATAGACTCGCCTATGCTCAGCGATAGACGTGGTCTTCAAACTATGGAAGAAAATAGCATTAAAGCCTCAATTGTGCTATAATATTAAGAAATAACATTATGACAGTGTCTTAATTTAATGTCTTTGGTCTCTCTTGAATCAAAGACATAATCAGTCTTCCTCTAATAGAAAGCAATCAATTTCAGGTAGGAATTTTGGTTCCCTGAAACTAAGAAAGTCTTAATCTCACTGCTGGACAGAACTAAGCATGGAAATATCTTTCAAATAAGAGAATTATCTCTTTGTTTTAATTACAGTGAAAGGGAAATAGTTAAAGAAGGAATGATAGGTTTTAGTGGGTTACTCAATAAACATTTATTAATTGTTTATTATATACCAGGGAAATATTTTCTCTAAGGTTGCACCAACATTAATGTTTCCTTGTTCTAGTTGGTAAATAAAATTTAAAAACCACTAAACTTGAACTATATACTTTTGTCTTTGTTACAGAACTGTGTCTTTTGTTTTTGGATACATATATACATACATATGTACTATATATATATATATACACATGTATATTTATATATAAATGGAAATTTATTGGATAGGAGAAATTTTGACCTTGGATCTTTCTTGTATCAGCAATACTACTTTCTCTAAAGACTTTAGTTAAACTGCAGAGTGAAGAATTTTTCTTCCACAAATGCCAGACTGCTGTACAGATCTGATTTACCACCTAATTGATGCTGTGACAAAGAATATTGGTTATTTTTTCCAATTTAATTCAATTTTGTTCAACAATATTATTATTTGAAAAGTACAGTGCTACGCATTTTTCCGTTGAAAAACTATAAAGAACTTAAAAATAATTCCACAGCGTATTTATATAAATCTACACAATTAATTTTGTTCCATTGTGTGACTAATCTTAAAGTCCTTTTTCCTGGCCTTGGTCTTTATCAAGATCTGTGCTCCTATGTATCAAATATATATTGCAGTATTGTCAAGGGAAAATATTTATTTATTTTATTTTAGAAATTTGATGTTTTCCCACCAGAAAATCCATTTTAAAAACTTCACACAAAGTGTTTAGCACATTTTAGTGCTGAAAAGGGGAAAAACAACAAAAAAAGAGCATTTTCAATCTTTTATGTAAAGATATCCAATTTTTATGCAACTGAAAGACAAAATAATGATATTTTAATATAGAATTGAATATATATGGAAAATAAGTTCTATCATAAGTCCAAAAACCCTTTAAAGTTCAATGTGTAAAGCTGAGACCTTAAACATAGAGTAAAATCTGGAAAACAAATAAATAAAAATAAGTTATTCCTTGATGATGGCATAGAGCTTTCATGTCTCTAAGCTTGGTAAATGATGATTTATTTATAATTATCTAAAATCTTCCTTTTTTACTTCCCACTATTTTTTGTAAACAAATTTAAACCCAATACTTTTTATTGTTGCTAAAAACTTTGCAGATTTCCATTTATGCCACTTTTTCTACTCCCTTAGACAATTCTTAGACAACTCTTCCCAGTTTTGCTATACAAATTTTTCAAAAAGACTAAAACATGAGGATAGCCACTCAAGACATTTTAGGACTAAGTTGAAATGACAATAAAATAAAACAAAAAATCAATTACACGTGCCAATATAAGAGGCTGGTGTTAACTGTTATCTTTTTCTAAAGCTAAATTGTATAAATAAAGAGAAAACAGCTTTTACAGTGACTTCAGGTAGAAAATCTTTTCCTATTTGGACATCTGATGAGACTCTGATGCCACTTTAAGATCCTAAATTGTGCTTAGCTCCAGGACATATCATTGGTGAACAGCCGCCATAGAAGCATGTTTAAGTAAGGTCCATTCTTGTTTGACTTACCTTGCAATCACAAAGAGGACACAGCTGACTCCAAGGCAGGCTAAGAGAACATACATCCAAATGTCAGGAGAGAGAGGATTGAGGAAGGAGAAGACGCCAGGATTTGTGCCATTGGGTTTCCTGTATAAAATGCTAATGCCCAGTGTCATGAAGGGTTTGGAAAAGTCGATGACCTTCTCTCTCACATAGGTAATTGTAAGAGGAGCAACTGCCAGGTCGGCTTTCTGGAAAAATAAATCATAAAAGAGTTCATTTTCTCTGACGTAGCATCTAAAATAGGTGTGATGTGTAAAGTGCTCTTTCCCCTCCCTGCCCCTAGTTCCTATAAGTTCTCAAACAGGAAATTTATCATGAGGATTATTTTTTTTTTTTAGGCAATTGGGGTTAAGTGACTTGCCCAGGGTCACACAGCTAGTAAGTGTCAAGTATCTGGTCCGAGACAGGTTTTGCATTCAGGTCCTCGTGACTTCAGGGCCGGTGCTCTATCCACTGCGCCACTTAGCAGCCCCAAGGATTAATTTTAAAATAAGCCCAGCAATCTGAACTGCTATACACACACACATATTAAAATGTGTTTAAATTCACATGCAGATGTAGAATAATTTTCTAATGACCAGGTATCAATATTTTTGACCAGATATACTTCTTTTCCATGGCTAAGACTGGTTGCAAATGACAGATGGGGCCTTTGAAAGTATGTAAAATTCATAGACATGAAATGACCATAAGCTTAGTTGTCCAGGAGACTTCATTCTGTAGCTATAAAGACCAATATTCCCTCATCCTACTTATGAATTACTTGGGTTATTTGAAGGAATAGTAAAGTCTCCTTATCTCCACTATCTCTTTCTATCATAAAAATAATAATAGTCAATGTTTATATAGAACTTCAAGGTTTGTAAAAGTCCTGTATGTGTGTGTGTGTGTGTGTGTGTATAAATGTAAAAGAGTGATATTTAGTTTTTCTTACATGATCTATAAGTTCTTTGACCATCCCATTCCATTCTCCTTTGTCATTCTGGGCTCCATATTTACCATCAGGAACTAGTTTAACATCATAAGTGAAACCCAGAATATTTGACAACTCTTTAAGCAAATCCAGGCAGTACCCTTCAAATCTATTATTCCCATACAGAGGCTTGTCAGATTTTTTGAACATTACATAGGGCTCTTCCTATATGAAAGAAAGTAAACAAATTACAAATAATACTTGATCATACTTATATAGCATTTTAATATCTATTAGGAAGACATAATGTACTTATTCAAGTTCTATAAGCTTACTACATACATGAAATTATTTAAGTTTGAAAACTGTCATCAATACAGGGAAAGATGAGCCAATTACAGAATATACTCATGCTCAATCAGTCTTCTCATTCAAGGTGAACTGGCTATCTGGGTACCTGGACACAGAAAAGATGGAGGAATTGATCACTCGCAAGTATCAAACTGCAGCCTGCCTAGGCTAGTAGTAAATAAGAATCTCAGAGCTGGGAAGGCTAGAGATATGCTGGTAAATGTTAACAACCAGGTTTCAGAAACAAACAAACACTGATGGTTTAATTTGCATTTTAACAAAACACCAATCATGTCCGATTTATAGTGGTTGCCAATTTCTGAGGTGTAAATGCTCACACTGAAAATTGAACAATTGGATCTCACAAGCTAGTTCAAGTTGACTCCAGCATATTCCAGATTTAAGCAGAAGTAGAAGATCCTAGAGTACCTGGATGAGTCAGGATTACAGTGGATGGGGGTATCCAAAGCTGGGGCTGCCATAAACTCCCATTCCCTTCCCTAGGTTCTGATGTTTTGTGTGTATACATGCATACATACATACATAATACACACACATTTGTTTACCTTTTGTTCCCCTAAGGAGAATGAGGAAAGGAACTTTTTGTTTGTTTTATCTTTGTATATTCTTGTCTTAGCCTGGTGCCTGGGCACATAGTAACTTTTTAATAATTATTTGTTGGACTGTATTGGAAACTACCACATGACCAATGGAGAGAAAATCTTCCCCTCACTCCCTTGCACTGGCATCTCAGGGTCTCTAGCTCCCCACCTGCACCTGGATGAGGTGGCCTTTTCTGCTTCTTTCTCCAGGTACAAACTTCCCTAGTTGCAACTCTGCTGAAATCAGTTGATTACATTTTTTGAGCCTCATATGTTTATGTACCGATATAGATCGATGCATAGACACCAGTGTGGGTGTCCTCAGAAAAAAATTCCATCTTATATCTCTGTACTTATACCATGCAGTCCTTCCTCAGTTTCACCCGTTAGAATCCTTTGCACTCTTAGAGGCTCAGCTCAGATGCTACCTTTTTTTGCGCACATGCACACACACACACACACACACACAAGTACGTGTATATATGCATGTGTTATGTAAAAGTATATGCACACACATACATGTATATGTGTAGAAAAATGTTGATTGTGTATGCATGCGCACATATGCACACATATATGTATATATGTGTGTACACACATACACATACACCTTCCAGTAGAATGAAAACTCCATGAAGTTAAAGACTGATTTGTTTTTGTCTTGGTTTCCTAGCATAGTACCTTGGACATAGCAGGCATGTAGTATGTACTTGTTTCATTGGATTGAAATTATTGTAATGATAGAAAACCACTGCAACATAAATTTATTCAATAAAAGCATCCATAAAGAACTGAGTCTTGAAGGAAACTATATATACAGATATAAGATATTTTTAAGAGCAAAGTAAATGGAAAAATTCTTTGGGGTCTAATAGGCAGATGACAGCAAATGAAAACATGATTTTAATAAAGCAGACTTACCAGAATGGTGGTAACTATGAGCGTTCGATTAGCCAGTGAGTCAGTGATATTAGTGGACTTGTCTTTATTGCTGTCAGTCATATTAAGACCACTGTTGGAATTCCAAATTCCAATCTACATAGAAAAGAGGAAATCAGTAGATGCCGGCTATGCATACTACATTCAATCTCATGCTAGTCCCGAATGTGTAGTAATCTTTGGAAACAAAACAAATAGTCCACAGTGGAAGCAACTAACATGATAGAAATATGAAATAGAAAAAAGAGTAAAAGAATTTTAAACAGGGTAATATATCAAAATTATGTCAGATGGCTTTATTTAAATACCTTTAATACATCATTCTTTCAGAAACAATAAGCTACCTTTTTTAAACTTCGTTTTTCTTTGGTCTGTGTTTTTGTTTACAACATGACTAATATGGAAATATCTTTTGCATGACTGTACATATATAACATCAAATCACTTACCTTCACAATGAGGGGCAAGGGGAGAGAGAATTTGGTACTCAAAACTTTTAAAAAACCAAAGGTTTAAAATTTTTACATGTAATTGGAAAAAATATTTTTAAAAAAGAAAAAATAAATAATTATTAAATGAATCCATATATGAATGAGTAAGAAAATGTCTTTTCCCCTTTAAAGAAAAGATAACAATAAAAATGATACACTATGGTACTACATGTATAATTCTGAAAACAAAGCAATAGCTCCAGCATAGCATATCAGATTATCAGTACTAAGATAAAAGAAATTGATTTTTTTCTAATTGTTTTTTTTTAAATCTTAAGAGAAAACCTTTGAAATAAGAATGTTACTTAACTATTTGTTTTAATTGGCAAATACTCAAGTTAATGCTAAGAAGCCAAATCTTTGCCTTTTTCAATATCAAATAATAATAATTATGAAATATCACCAAAAGTATACAAAAGAAGTTAATGGAGGAAAAAAATATTTTAGACAATGTTTAGTCTTTGAAAATCTAGTAAATACAAAATTGATTTATTAAGTTTTTATTTTCTATCCATCTTTCTTTCCTCTATTACCCTTGATTTCTCAATGTGAGTGAAAAAAAATAAATATCTTAATCTGCTGGATGCCATCCCATTTTCAAATTATACTTCTGTTATTTTGTGATCCCTTAATGTCTTGTTTAGTTTCTTCCACCAACACCTTGTCAAATCTCTGTCACTTGTGAAGATTGAGAGAAAAAATTCCTAAAACTAGACACAACTAAATAATTTGAACTTGCAATTAAGCAAAAATCCTTGAGAAAATATTGTGTCAAGTGGATTACCTTTTTTGTCCCTTCCTCCTTGAGACTAATAATGTCCAAATCAAAATCCTTCCTTAAACCATCTGTTTTATTGAAGGTGATACGCCCAGTCAAACCATCCAACTGTGCCTATGAGTAAACATAACAGCATTACTTCTAAACAATTTATAATTATAAAACCATCAAAAACTCGTAAGAGGATACAATTCTGCTTTATCATGCTGTCACAAATTATTTCATTGATACTGTTCTAAATCAGAAAAAAAAGCATTTCACCACATTATTATTGTACATTTTTGTGTACTGTTCTATCACCTTAACACCAGCCCAGTGTCTTCTCTCTTCCAAGAACTGTCCATAAAAGTTTTTTTTTTTTTAAAATAAAGTAGCTCTTGTACTGAACAGATGCTTTCTTAGTTAAGCTAAGCTGATCCTGGGTTTGCTTGAGTAACAGTCCACTAAGAGCAATATCTCAGCCAGATTACTCAATCTGGGTGGCTTCTCTGATTTTCCACTTCTAAGTTGTTTCTCAGTTCAGCTGAACTTACTCTTTGACAGGAACTGTAGCTTATATCACTTCTATTTTCAGACTGCTGAAGACTTCAGCTGAAGTAGCATTATGCTTTTTTAGGAAGAGGTATTGATCTTTATCCTCAGTTGGCAATAGCCCTTCTAATGTTGTTCTTTTGCAAGAGTTTTCTCCTCTACTTCTTAGCAACAAGTGGCAATGCAGAGGAGGTATCTTCTGTCTTCTAATTTCAATAGCAAACTCATAATATGTAGCAGAATGTATTCTCTCTATTCCTTCTCATTCTTCTTGGTAGCACAGATGCGAGACAATGCTCCATACCATAACAAGTAACAGTACAAAGAGATAATTATAGTCTCTTTTTTATACAGTTATGAATTCTGTTTTTTCACTTCTTTCTCTCTGGGTGGGGAACCTGTGGCCTCGAGGCCACATGTGGCCCTCTAGGTCCTCTAGCCCTTTGACTGAATCCAAACTTCACAGAGCAAATCCCCTTAATAAAAGGATTTGCTCTGTAAAACTTGGAGTTAGTCAAAAGGCTACACCCAAGGACCTAGATGGCCACATGTGGCCTCGAGGCTGCAGATTCCCTACCCCTGCTAGGCCTCCCTGCAAAAGACCTCACCATAGCTCCTGACTAGTAATCAAATTCTCATCTTCCATCTTTAGTCAGGTAAATAACATGTGTCCCACAGTCAGAATGGTTCTCGTTTCCATACTTTCCCTGTTATTAATCCAAAAGTTGCTCCAATATTTCAGTTCTTCAGTGGTGGGAGAATTGAAGAATTGGAGCAACTTTGGGATTTATAACAGGGAAAGTATGGAAACAAGATCCATTCTGACTGTTTTGATTGGGTCAAATGTCATTTACCTATGTTCTCCATTTCCTCCAGTATTGTACGGTTTGTCATATTTTTACCATACACTGTGTCAAATGTAATTCAATAACTATTTCTCTTAGAACTCTGAGGAAGATCTATGCTTTCAACTAGTGAACTGTCAAGACAAACTGAACTCAGCAACTGATTTTCTCAGAAGTATACTAGTGCTTCAGACAAGTGATATTCTTCTTATACATATAAAAACTTCCCATATATTTCTACGCTGAGAAGTTCCAAAATATATAGATTTCTAGCTTGTTCACCTTGCCCTAAAACCTAGACTTCAATGAGGTCTGGCTGGATCACCAGAAATTTCCATCCCACAGCAAAAATCAGGTTGGAGTCAGAGTGGCCTTGAAGATCTGGATGAAGGTTTAGAGAGCCTTGTGAAGATCAGATTGATTTATAAGTTATCCAGAATCTTAGAATGGCCCTGTAGAAGGGAGAGTAAGATCATTTGCATAGGAGCTGCTCCAGGAACAAATTCTTTTTTTTTTTAAATAATCTATTTCTTTTCAGTTTTCAACATTCACTTCCATAAGATTTTGAGTTTTAAATTTTCTCCACCTCCCACTCTTCTCCCGCCCCCAAGAATGCATGCAATCTGATATATAGGCTCTACTTATCTATTCATATTAAGCACATTTTCCCATTAGTCAAGATGTAAAGAATAATTAGAACTAATGGGAAGAACCATGAGAATGAAGTAATAAAACAAAATAACAAAGGAAAAGGAGATCAGATCGTATGCTTCCATCTGCATTTAGACTCCATAGTTCTTTCTCTGGATGTGGATCCAATTTCCATCGCTGAGTCTTTTGGAGTTGTGTTAGGTTCTTGCATTGCTGTGAAGAGCCAAGTCTATCAAAGTCAGTCATTGCACAATGTGGCCGTTACTGTGTACAATGTTCTCCTGGTTCTGCTCATTTCACTCAGCATCAGTTCATACAAGTCTTTCCAGGTTTTTCTGAAGTCTGCCTGCTCATCATTTCTTATAGCACAATAGTATTCTATTACATTCATATACCACAACTTGTTCAGCCATTCCCCAATTGATGGGCAGTCCCTCAACTTCCAGTTCTTGGCCACCACAAAAAGAGCTGCTATAAATATTTTTGTACACGTGGTTCCTTTTCCCATTTTTATGATGTCTTTAGGATACAGACCCAGAAGTGCTATTGGGTATAGTTCCAAATTGCTCTCCAGAATGGTTGGGTCATTTCACAGTTTCATCAACAATACATTAGTATTCCAATTTTCCCACATCTTCTCCAACATTTATCATTATCCAATTTTGCCATGTTAGACAATCTGATAGGTGTAAAGTGGTACCTCAGAGTCATTTTGATTTGCATTTCTCTAACCAATAGTGATTTAGAACATTTTTTCATATGACTATAGATAGCTTTGGTTTCTTCCCCTGAAAATTGCCTGTTCATATCCTTTGACCATTTATCAATTGGGGAATGACTTGTATTCTTATAAATTTGACTCAGTTCTCTATATATTTTAGAAATGAGGCCTCTGTCAGAGACATTGATTGTAAAAATTCTTTCCCAGTTTTCTTCTTCCCTCCTAATCTTGGATGCATTGGCTTTGTTTGTGCAAAAACTTCTCAATTTAATGCAATCGAAATTATCCATTTTGCATTTCATAATGTTCTCTAATTATTGTTTGGTCATAAATTCTTCCCTTCTCCATAGATCTGAAAAGTAAACTATTCCTTGCTCTTCTAGTATGCTTATAGTATCAGTCTTTATATCTAAATCCTGTACCCATTTTTACTTTATCTTAGAATAGGGTGTAAGACGTTGGTCTATGCCCAATTTCTACCATATATTTTTTCCAATTTTTCCAGCAGTTTTTGTTAAATAGAGAATATTTTATCCCAAAAATTGGAATCTTCGGATTTATCAAATAGTGAATTAGTATAGTCATTGACTGTTGTGTCTTGTAAACCTAACCTAATCCACTGATCCACCACTCTATTTCTTAGCCAGTACCAAGTAGTTTTGGTGATTGCTGCTTTATAACACAATTTAAGATCTGGTACAGCTAGGCCACCTTCCCTTGCATTTCTTTTCATTAGTTTCCTTGATATTCTGAACTTTTTGTTCTTCCAGATGAATTTTGTTATTATTTTTTCTAGTTCTATAAAATAATTTTTGGTAGTTTGATTGGTATGGTGCTGAATAAGTAAATTAATTTAGGCAGAATTGTCATTTTTATTATATGAGCAACTGATATTTTCCCATTTAGATCTGACTTTATTTATGTGAAAAGTGTTTTGTAATTGTGTTCATATAGTTCTTGGTTTTGTTTTGGTAGGTAGACTCCCAAATATTTTATAATGTCTACATTAATTTTAAATGGAATTTCTCTTTCTATCTCTTGCTGCTGGGCTTTGTTAGTAATATATAGAAATGACGATGATTTGTGTGGGTTTATCCTGCAACTTTGCAAAATTTGTTTATTATTTCAAGTAACTTTTTACTTGATTCTCTAGGATTCTCTAAATATGCCATCATATCATCTGCAAAGAGTGATAACTTTGTTTCTTCTTTGCCTATTATAATTCCTTAAACTTCTTTTTCTTCTCTAATTGCTACAGCTAACCTTTCTAGCCCAACACTGAATAACAGTGGTGATAATGGAAATCCCTGTTTCACCCCTGATCTTATTGGAATTGCTTCTAATTTATTGCCATTTCATATAATGCTTGCTGATGGTTTTTGATAGATGCTATCTATCATTGTATGGAAGACTCCATTTATTCCTATGCTCTCTGGTGTTTTTAGTAGGAATGGGTGTTGTATTTTGTCAAATGCTTTTTCTGCATCTATTGAGATAATCGTATGATTTCTGTTAGTTTTATTGTTGATATGGTCAATTATGCTGACACTTTTCCTAATATTGAACCAGCCCTGCATTCCTGATATAAATCCTACCTGGTCATAGTATATTATTTTTGAGATAAGTTGTAATCTCTTTGCTAATATTTTATTTAAAATTTTTGCATCTATTTTCATTAGGAAAATTGGTCTATAATTTTCTTTCTCTGTTTTGGCTCTTCCTGGTTTAGGTATCAGAGTCATATTTGTATCAAAAAAAGAATTTGTAGGATCTTTCTTCACCTGTTTTCCCAAATAGTTTATACAGTATTGGAATTCGTTGCTCTTTAAATGTTTGTTAGAATTCTCATGTAAATCCATCTGGCCCTGGAGATTTTTTCCTAGGGAGTTCATCCATGGCTTGTTCAATTTCTTTTTCTGAGATGGGGTTATTTAAGTATTTTATTACTTCTTCCATCAATCTGAGCAATTTATATTTTTGTAAATATTCATCCATTTCACAAAGATTGTCAAATTTATTGGCATACAGTTTGGCATCCAGGAACAAATTCTGAGGAGCAATTCTAAAACAACCTGTCCATTTGGGAATTTTCATGTGCTCTTTAGGTTCTTTAGACAGAACTTACAGGTTATCTGTGAAAATCATTACAGCTATTATATTACTACAATCAACCCATAGGAGTCCCAGGGAATTTGTATGTACAATGCAGGACACAGCATAACTAATATATTATCCACTACCCACTGACATCCTCTATTTGACTAGACAGGCTTTTAATTAATGAATTCAATGATTGCGATCTTTTTGTATCTAAAATGAAACAAGGTAGTGGTAAGGAGGAACAGAGATAAGTCCCATTGGAAAGTTATTGAGTGCTTGTTTAAACATGTTTCAATAAATGACTACAACTTAATTTTACTCAGACCAACTCATTTCTGTCATTTAAGGGTTTGCCTTTATAGACAATGTATAGATTGACAGAGGAATAGAGTCACTGAATTTATGCAGCACAAAATGAAGACTGAATAAAGAAATAAGGCAGCAAGAATTACCTCTTTGATCAAATTAATAAATCTGTGTCCAAAGCGCCATGGTTTGTGTCGGTGACACTGCAGGGAGCTGATAGTCATCTGAGAAGCTTGGTGAGAGGCAATAGCCACTGCATACACAGCGTCATACATCAAAGCTGCTTCAGTCTGCAGGGAGAAAACACATGTACTTTCATTTCCGTATTTACTTATCTTTGCTCCCTTTATTTCCTCAATCCTTTGATTACTGAAGGCTTTTATAACTTTATTCTTGTAATACTTATTTCTACTAGTGTTTTTTGAGAGGAATGACTGATTTAAATTTTTTTTTATCTCCAATCACAGTCCATAATCCAGTACTTCAGTAAGTATGCTTGTTGACTGACTTATTCCATTTTACTCTGATATTACAACACAGTGGTAGGGGGGACGATGGGTTCCTAAAGGCTATTCCAAAAAAGCATAAGTTCTGGCAAGTTACAGAAAGCTATCACATACTGAACAAGTCTGCTATTTGAGGACTAGCCTAGTAAAATACAGTATGTGAAATTTCATTATCAATAGGTTGGCCAATAGGTAATGAGTTCTTTGGCTATGGAAACCCATGAAACAAAGAAAAATAAAAGCATAGCCTTCAAATTTGTGTGATTTTCTGTATCCTTTGTCACGATGACATAGGGTCAGAGAACAGTACAAGAGTGCAAAGAATCACATGGGCTAGGTCATCTATTAAAACTATAGGTATTCCTAAATATGAAACCTCTATGCTTTAACTAGTCAATTGTCCTACTACCTGACAAACTAGACTATATCAATATTGATATTCTCATGATAAAAGAAGTTGTCATTAAATGGAAGGAAGACTTGCAGTTTCTCTTTAGAGACAAATAAGTAGCTGGTTTCCTATGATAGCTCAAAGACAATAAGAAACATTATTCATGGGAAACTTGATTACTTCATTTTATAGTGCTAATAAATAGCTTAAGCAAAAAGCATATTGTTGCAGCTTTTGTACCAGCATCTATTGCAGAGGATAAAGATGATTCTCTCACAATATATTTTGATATTTAGTTATTTCAATATAAAGATGGACAACAGGAGAAGATTAATCAATCAACAACAATTTATTATGTACCAAACTATAAACGAGACACTGCTAGGCATTGGTGTTATAAGGACAAATATGAAGCAGTCTCTAACTACAGAGAACTTCATTTCTGACTTTCCACAGAGCAAAAAAAAAGTTTGAATATTGAGTTCCAGTTTAAGGGATCTGCATAATCTTAAAAGTATTTGCAGATCACTTAAAAGATCAAGGGAAGCAACTATTTAAAAATGAATGTTAAAATTGTTTTTGCATGTAATTGGAAAAAATAAAATATTATTCAAAATTTTTAAGAAAAGGAGCTCATTGGGATAAAGGAGGTACAGGATTATCTCCTTGGGATCTCTTTTCAAAGGGAATATCAAGAACATAGCTTCTGTCCATACCATCTGCAGTCAGTTCAAGCAGCATCACTACCAGAGTCTTGGATAAATTAAATTACACAGACACACTCACACACATTATCTATCCATTTCATCCTCTGCCCTCCCCTTTTCCTTTTGGCTTCAATCCTTCCCAACATTACGGCCTTTTGAATGCAATGACAATTTTTTAACATTCTTTTTTTAATGAAATTCTGAATTCTCAATTTCCTCTCTCCCCTTTCTACTTCCTAAGATTTTGAGCAATTTTATATAGATCACATATATGCAATCATGTAAAAGGTATTTCCATATTAGTAATGTTGTGAAAGAAGAAACAGAACAAAAGAAAAAAAAACATGAAAAAAATAAAGTGAAAATAGTATGTTTCAATTTGCATTCAGACTCCATCAGTTCTTTCTCTGGATGTGGATATGAGTACATAGTAATATAGTACTTTTTTCACATAGTAGACTTTTTTTATATCTGTCTTTGATGACTTTCCAGTATTGGCCCAGTAGCAGTGTATAGCTGGGCAAAACAGTATGTGTAATTGAATGACTTTTTAAGACAATTCAAAATTGCTTTCCAGAATGTCTAGACCAATTCACAGCTGTTTTCCCTCAGTCCCTCCAAAAATTGTCATTTTCTTTTTTTGTTATTTTTGTAAATTACAGGTTTGAGGTGGAATTTCAGAATTGATTTAATTTGCCTTTTTTCTAATAACTTGTGATTTTGATAATTTTCTATCAATTTACCAATAGATTGGATTTCTTCCCTTGAAAACTTCATCCTCATATCTTCTATCTACTGAGAAATGGGTATCATTCTTATAAATTTTAATCGGTGCTTTATATATCTTACACATGAAGACTTTATTGGAAAAACTTGCTGCAAAGATTTTTTTTCTCAATTACTTGTTTTCCTTTTAATTCTAATTCTAAGTTCATTGGTTTTGTTTTTGCAAAAACCTTTACATTTTACAAAAATTGTCAATTTTATCTTCTGTGATCATCCCTAACTTTCTTTGGTCATGAACCCATAGCCTGTAGATTTGAAAGGTGATTTATTCCTTGCCCTCCTAAGTTGCTCATAATATCATTTTCTGAGTATAAATTATGCATTCAACTTACATAGTTAGAGATGTTGGTGTATGCCTAAAGTTTATCAGACTAATTTCCAGTTTTCCCAACAATTTTTGTTGAATAGGGGAATGCTTGGTTTTATTGAACATTAGAGGATACCATGTCCTTTTTAATGTCATGGATATAATCTGTTCTACTTTCTGACCCCTCTATTTTTTAATTGGTACCAAATAGTTTTGATGATTACTACTTTGTGATATAGTTTGAGATCTGGCACTGCTAGGCTTCTTTCTTTTCCACTTGTTTTTTCATTATTCTCTTGAGGTTCCTGATCTTTTAATCACCCAGATAAATTACAATTTTATTTTTCTAGCTCTATGTAATCATACTTTGTTAGTTTTATTAATATGGCATTCAATAAGTAATATAATTTAGGTAATACTGCAATTATTTAGATCTGTCTTTCTGTCTACCCAATGGTTTGTAATTGCATTCATTTAGTTCCCAGGGATGTCTTGGTATTATCAAATTATTTTGAATGGATTTTCTCCATCTCTTCATGGTTGCTGAGTTTTGTTGGTAATGTATAGAAATGCTGATATTTACTAATCCGTCATATTTGGTATGCACCAGAAGAAAGTTATGAAAAATGGATTAAGTCATACATTTTATGAATGTTACTCTTATTTGGAATGGGCAAAGAAAGACTTTACATGTGGATTAATTTTATATTCTGCAATTTGGCTGAAGTTTTTGTTTGGGTTTATTATGAGTTGACTCTTTAAGAGTTCTGTAAATAGACCATAATATCATCTGCATAAAAATAGTTACAGTAGTTTAGTTTCTTCTTTGCTTATGTTTATTCTTTTGGTTCCTTTTTCTTGTTTTATTGCTAGAGGTACCATTTCTAGCTCCATGTTAAATAGTAGTGATTATGGACATCCATGATTTAGCACTGATCTGTTTGGAAAGGTCTCTCACCTTTCTTTATTATACAAAATATTTGCTCTTGGTTTTAGACAAATTCTACTTACCTGTGTTTTCTAATTTTTACTAACATAGATAAATATTGGATTTTATACAAAGCCCTTTTTTGCATCTATTGATGTCACCATGTAGGATTTAAAAATCATTTTAAATTTTTTAATGTGACCTATTTTGTTTGTTTAGAGTATAAATCTAAGTTATACTACATAATTTTAAAAATACATCATGGCCTATTTGATAAGATTTTTTAAAAAAATTATTGTAATCAAAGTTCATTAAAGCTATTAGTTTAAAGTTTTCTTTCTCACTGATTTAGGATCAAGACCATATAAGTATCAATGAAAGACTTTAGAACGGAGCATTCTGGGAAGATGGCAGAATATGACAAACAAGATAAAATATTGCCTCAAAATGAACTTTTGCTGCAAAAATAATTAAAAGTTGGGTTAAAGCAGTTGTCCTCCTAAGACAACTTCAGAGGACCTGAGGAAAGACTCAACCTTCAGGGGTGAAGGTTTGACCCAACTGAAGTACAAAGATTGAAAGATTGAAGATTGAAAAACCTTCTACTGTTGCCAGACATCAGGCCCAGGTGTGCTGATCAGACACAGTACCAAGCTGCAGCTGTGGGCAAGGAGAAGCAATCTCCTACCCAGTGAGTGTAGCAGAAGAGGGGTAGAGACCCTGCTGATTGTGGGGACTTGCAGGAGAACAGAGTCTCTGGTTTTGGTTCCAGGGTAGACAAGAAAACTGAAGTTTGCAGCCAAAGGAGAGACCTCAGGGAGCAAGATCGTGCATTTGCAGTGACAGCATAGCTGGTGACCCTACCAGTAGCTCAGTCTGAATCATCATCTCCCACACCTCAGAACTAGAATCTGACAATAATAATAAGCTGCTAAAAATTAATGAGTAAGCAAAAGAGAAAGAACCCTGACCACAGATAGCTACTATGGGGATAGAGAAGATCTGGATTCATGCCCAGAAGAAGATAGTGAAGTTAAAAAAAAACTACTCCTAAGAAAAATGTCAAATGGTCACAAGCCCAAAAAACAGTTCTTGGAAGAGCTTAAAAAGGACTTTTAAAATCAATTTTTAAAAGGTTGAGGAAAAAAATAGGGAAAAAAATAAGAACAATCCAAGAAAATCAAGAAAATTATGAAAAGAAAGTCAACCAATTAGAAAAAGATCCAAAAAATTAAGGAAGAAAATAACCCCTTAAAAACTAGAAATGGGCAAGGAGAAGCTAATGATGTTATAAAATACCAAGAAATAATAAAACAAAATCAAAAGAATGAAAAAATAGAAGAGGATGTAAAACAATTCATTAGGAAAAACAACTGACCCGGAGAACAGATTGAGAAGCGACAATACAAGAATTGTTGGAATGCCTAAAAGTTATTATTATTTTTAAAAGAATCTAGATATGATATTGCAAGAAATCATTAAGGAAAATTGCCCCAAAGTTCCAGAATGAGAGGGTAAAATGAAAATAGAAAAAATTCAAAAATCACCACCTGAAAAAGATACCAAGGTGAAAACTCAAAGGAACATCATAGCCAAGTTTTGAAGCTCCGAGGATAAGGAAAAATATTACAAGCAACAAGAAACAAAAAGCAATTTAAATATTGTGGAGCTACAGTTAGAATAACACAAGATTTAGCAGCTTCTATATTAAAACACCAAAAAGCTTGAAACGTTATACGCCAAAGAGCAAAGGAGCTGGGTTTGCAACCAAGAATAACTTACTCAGCAAAGCTGAGTGTAATCCTGAGTGGAAAAAAATAGACATTTAATGAATTGAAAGACTTACAGGTATTTGTGACAAAAAGAACAGAACTCAATGGAAAATTTGACATAAGATCTAGGAGAAACATAAGGTAAGCATTAAAGACCAATTATAAATAACTCAATAAGGTCAAACTGTTTACTTATATGAAAAATGTTATCTGTACTCTTTAAAATGGTATCATTATTTGGGTAATTTGAAAGAGCATACACAGATAGAAGGCCTGGGGTTGAGCTGAATATGATGTGATAATTCTTAAAAAACAACATTGGATAAAGAGAAGTAAAATGAAGCAATTATCTCATACAAATGAGGTGTAAATGAAAGAATTGTTACAGGGGAAGCAGGTGGAGGTGGAAGGCTGGTAGTACTGGAACCTTATTTTCATTAGAACTGGGTTAAAGAGGGAATGACATATACATCTAGAAAGGTCTTCTAAATTTGGAGGACAAGGGGATAGGATAAGTGAGGGACTTTTAGAAGGGATGTAGATCAAGTAGTAGGAGGGTGAGGGAGAAGATAAGGGAGGGATTCTTAGTAGGGTGGGTAGATTAAGAAATAGGAGGGTAGGGGAAGAGGATGAGGAAGGGCTTCTTTTCAAAGGTGCAAATTAGGGAGGTAGTGGTTAGAAGTAAAACAGACTATGACGAAGGATAGGGTAAAAAGAGAAGATAAGGATAACAGAGAGGAAAAATAGGATGCGGGAAAATATATAACTAGTAATTATAACTTTGAATGTGAATGGGATGAACTTACCCATAAAATGGAAATGGATAACATAATGGATTTAAAAATAGAATCTGGCAATATGTTGTTTACAAGAAATGCATTTAAAAATGAAAGATATACACAGAGTTAAACTTAAGGGCTGGAATGGAATTTATTATGCTTCAGCTTAGATTAAAAAAAATCAGGAGTAGCAATCATGATCTCAAAGTTAATGCCAAAATACATTTAATTAAAAGAGATAAACAGGGAAACTACATTATGATAAAAGGTACCGTAGAAAATTAAGCAATATCAATACTAAACCTAAATGCTATAGTATCTAAATTTTTAAAGGAAAAATTAAATTAATTACAGGTGGAAAGATATAGTAATACTATTAGAGTATAACCTTTATATAAAGTATAACTTTAAACTTCCCCTCTCAGAAAAAGGTAAATCTAACTAAAAAATAAATAAGAAAGAAACCAAGGAGATAAATAGAATCTTAAATAAGCTAGATGTGATAGCTATCTGGAAAGAAATGAATGGGAATAGAAAGGAATACATTTTTTTCTCAGCTGTATGTGGTACCTTTACAAAAATTGACCATATATTAGGCCATAAAAACTCTATAGTTAAATATATAAAAAAGAAATATTAAATACATACTTTTTAGACTACAGTGCAATAAAATTGTATTCAATAAGGACCATATAAACTTGTTTCCACCTGTAAAAAAAAATTAGTCTAAACAACCTGAACTTAAAGAATGAGTGGGTTAAAGAAAAAAATAATAGAAACAATCAATAATTTTATCAAAGAGAATGATAATAATGAGACAACATATCACAACCTATGGTATGCAGCATTTCTCCCATTATTAAAATCAGTCTTTTTGTGAAGTTTTTTTCATCTTATATGTGTGAAAATAATTTGTAAAAAGACTGTCTAATCTATACATGACTATGTGTCCATAGATACAAAGATTTATTAGTGTCCTACATGTTCCATGTTATTAGTTACAAAGCAAAGGAAGGGAAACTGTATTAATAGCTGTTATCTAAAGATTATTCTTTTTAACTTTCTTTTAAATGTGTCTTTGCTTTGATTCTTACTTCATCTTCACTTGGGCAACACACTCTCACTCTTGTAGTAGTAACAGAAAGTTAAACAGAGAAATTTTAGCTTGATACAAACAACGATTCTTAAATACAACTTTAAAAGATACTAGATTACCTTTTTTATTTTGTAACAAATGTGGGAAAATTCTTTCTCCCACATATTTTAAGAAATAATATGGAATCTGTGAATCATTCCCTTTTGCAAAAAAGAAAACTTCTGAATAAATCTCTTTTTGAAAGATGGTCTTTGAAGAATCTTTAAAAGTCAGCTATGGTACTTACTGTCATCATGCCATTAAGTAGACCCATCTCTGACTTGGGTAGAGCTTGCAGTCTTTCCATTGACCACTTCTCAATAATGGATGAAACCCGAGGATTATCGATATTAAGTAGCCGAAATCCAGTCATATTTACTCCACTGTATTTGTAGATTTCCAGGTCTAGTGCAAAGAAATCCTATAGTATTTGACAGAACAGATGACCTAGCACATGCACTGAGGAGATTCTAATTAAATAGTAATGATTTTTTTTTACCTATTTGATTGTTTTTTTGTAAAGGTAAATTTCCTATCCTCATTCTCATTACACTTTGACAAACTCCAGAGAAATAAGCAGTTTTGATTTATTTTTTTTTCTGATACTGTTACAATTATGACAGACAAACATTGGGAATCTATCAACATCCAATATGCTCTGCAGACTGCACAAAATAAATTCCAATACTTTGTAACATAATTTTATATTATAATTTTATCATATAAATCAGTATAAGTTTATAAAATTTATTGCTTTTAGACTCCATTCATAGAATATTAGAATGGAGTGCCAATTTTGTTGTTATTATGTTATGTTGTTTCAGCCCAGTTCTCTATACACTGTGCCACCTAAATGCCTTAACACTTAGCTGCCCCACCATGGTGCCTTGCATTGTTGTTGCTGAGTCATTTTCAATTGTACCCAACTCATTGTGACCCCATTTTGGGGGTTTTCTTGGCAAAGAAACTGGAGTGGTTTGCCATCCAGCTCGTTTTATAGGTGAGAGAATCAAGGCAAACAAGGTTAAGCAACTTGGCCAGGGTCACACAGCTAGTAAGTGTCTGATGCTAGATTTGAACTCTTGAAGATAAGTCTTTCTAATTCCAAGCCCAGTGCTCTTTTCACTTCACCGCCTAGCTGCCTTGGAATGTCCATGGAGATCATCTATTCTAACTTCCTCATTTTGGAGAGGAGTACACAGAAGCCAGAAATATAAAGTGATTTTCCCAAGTCATTCATCTAGAGATAGCAGCATAGAAAAAACTAGAACCCAAGTCTCCAGACTTGGAATGCAGTCCTCCTTGTACAACATGTCACTTTGTTAAGAAAACTATAAGATGTACTAAGCATGTAAATGATTGAAAAATAGTCCATAATTGATCATCAGAACACATGAAATTGTAGATGTTATATGTTTAAACACTATAACCTGAAATTAATATATGAAAAAGAACCTTTGCTTGTATGCCCAGGATGAAGGTTTTTGCAGAGAATAAAAGCATAAGGTTATATAAGCATACACACTATCACAATAGTTTTACTTCCCTCTGAAGCAGCTTGAAGAGAAAACGTATTCTACATATACTTCACTTTATGAAAATAATAGATTAGTATAAACTGTAGGTTTTTTGTAAATTGAGTAATTTTATATTGTTAATTTTATTTATGACAATTATAATAGCTTATATTTATATATAATTTGTTACAGGGTACTATATGTATATATATACATACTTACATACATACATACATAACATGTATATACACATATATATACATAAAAATTTTTTAAGATCATAGGTTGCTAGTTTTTGAAGCAAGTTTAGAGATCATCTAGCCCAATCACATTTTTCAGATGAGGAAACTAAATGTCTTGGATGAATAGTTATGTTTATATAACTCTTAAAAAACAGAACCAAGAGTTGAACCTAGGTCCTCTAACTTCAAATCCAATCTCTACCTCCCCCCAGCTGTTCATCATAGAGCTCGAAGCCTGGAGACAAAAATACTCAACCTCATGACTTCAAATCTGGCCTCAGACATGTTCTAGATGTCTGTTGACAATGACCTTGTAGATCCAATGACTATTCTTTATATCTCCTTTCTTTGCCACAGCTCTTCAAAGGTATGTTAGAAATAGTAGTCTTTGCTCTACCTTCTTGAATCCTGACTCTGAGACAGCTAATTCCTTTCATAGAAATTCCTTAAGCCGTGATGCAGTGTCACATTTTTAAAAAGTTATAAATCTCTGTTTCTATAAACAAATCTTATTGACTTGTCACTTGTTTGACTTTTTTGTTAACATACTGTTGAAGTCACCCACTATGTATTTTTAGCTGTTGCATAACATGTTTGCATAGACTACATGCAGAAATAGAACATTTTCTGTTCAATTTGAAAAGTCCAGTGTTGTATACTTGTGTCAGCCTTTACTTTTGCTTTATGAAGTGAGCTATGCTCTTTCCAAAATTATCTGTGTAAACTTTAAACCTGCTTGTTGTGTGTGCTGACACTTTGGGAAATGCTAATTATTCTGTAGCTCCTTTGAAGTGATGATTTTATTTGGATGCCTTCTGTATTTATTGTAATTAATCTTACCATGCCAAAAGTATATGGTAAGTCTGGCATTGCTTAAATGTTAATTGCTCTAAATGTTCCCACTAAACTTTGACTTCAGGATTCTACTCGATCTCTAAATTCAGTTTCCCCCCTAATAGCTTTATTCTTGCTGTGTCTTGCTATGGAAGACCAAGTTATTTGTATTGCTTCCAACCATTAGTTCAACTTGACCTCTGGATTCAAGCTCCAAGATTTCAGTGTCTGTTTTTTCATGGTGCACATTAATTCTATCAAATTCAGATTACATGTTGATATCACTGGAGAAAATTTCCATGAGACAAAATACTTGTAATGTCCTTTTATGTGTAACCATATAATTTGATGCTATCTATGTATATTAAGTGATTAATAAGATGCTTTGGTATGACTCTCTTTAACTTGAAAGTTTTATTTAATTATAATGGAGTTAATACCAGGAAGAACCATGCCAATATCATCATCATCATCATTATTATTATCTTGATCTAGGACTAATTTTATCTTTATTGAGAACTGCTAGTGTGAGAATTCTTTCTTATAATGTAGATTAGTATCACTTCTGGCAGTGAGAAATTATATAACTGGGTCATGGTCACACAGCTAGTATATGTCAGAAGGAAGACTTGAATCCAGATGGTCTGGACTTTAATACCTGTCCTCTTCTCACTATGTCTCATTTCATTCCTAAGTAGATAGAAAAATGAAAACAGAGATAATTGTCTTAATATACATATGAAAGCAACTTTTAAAATATTTTTAAAAACAGAAACAAAACTATAGTCTATTCTGAAACAGGTGTGAATTTTCAAATTTGTGTGAGTTATAGTCATATGCCTTATTGGGGGAGCATTCTTTGCTTTATGAAGGGGGAGGATTGATTAAATGAGCTATCAGGAATATAATGGCAACTTAATTTCTGTTAAATTGAATGACTAAAATCATGCTACTTACAAAATTTAGCTTATATATTATGGGAGGTGCATATATACATACATGTGTCTGCATGTGTATGCATACACATATAATATGCATTTAATTATATATTAACTATATTTTTCCTAATGAAGCAAAATTTTTGAAGCATAAAGCATTATCCAGTCTGAGGAGCTTCTAATTAACCTATGGCTATTCCATTATCAACTGACTACAAGCTATAAAACAGCATTAGAGCTATGCAAAGACATATTGGTTCATGTTCAAGTGTACAATGCTTATACTTTCACAGTTTCCTTTAATATAATTTTCATTTTAATCCTTTTCCAGGTCATACACAATACTAGTTTTAACAAATATTGTTCAGCACTACAGGATTTAGAAGCTCTGAAGGAAATAAAAGCAAGTATTCTTTTTCAGTTCCCTGCCCTTAATAATAACAAGGTGATACTAAATTTACACAGAAGTTACCCTCCATGGATCTTTCTCTTATATTATGAAATTCTTAATTTTCCTGAGACATTCTTACCAGTGTTGTGAAAAAGTAGTGATAATATTCAGTCATCATACCCATAAAAAGAATCTGTAAAATACAAAATAATGTCAACAAATTATTGAATGGGCTTGAAACTTTGTATGTCAGTTTTACTTTAATTTCAATCATGACAATTGGCAACCATGAAGGAATCTTGAAAGGGAGGCTGTTCCTCAGGGCAACCTCTTAGGAGAAATTTTCTCTGGTAAAATTTTCACTGGTGGGATTGATCCACCGAGAACTATGCCAGAGACCTGACTCATCCATTGATCCCAACTTTTCGATCCAAGGTTGGGGAAGTTGCAACTTTGGTTGTTTAATTTTAATGTAATGTATTGTTGGCAATTAGAGCAATTGTTTGGCAATAATTGGCAGCTGGAAACCCAGAAAGTCACCCTAAGGGACACGCCCCTTAGAGAATTTTTTTCCTCCAAGGAGGACTCTCAGCTCAAGCTAAGGAGTATTCTGAAGGCATGCATCAATGGTATCTCCTTGGAGAAGTCCTTAATAAGTCTGGAAACAAGGAAACTTCCCATTCAAAGGGGTTGGGGAAGACCAGTCCTTTTATTTTGTGAGGGAACTCCCTCTAAAGAAATTCTAAGTACAAACTGGGATGCAGAGAGCCAAGGTAAGCCCCTAATTAGGGGCCTGGGCTCCTGTAAGCAAATTTTCCTTAAGGGATATTGGTGGGACTGGTAGGTGGTTCTAGCTCTGATGAAGGGAGCAGATATGATGAAGGAGCTAGCTAAGCCAGCAGATACTCTTTAGGGAACTTCTGTTTCCATTCCAGGAAGGTGAAGGGGTAACAAAAGAAAGAGCTCACTAATATGTACAAAATTAATCTAAGAAATAAATAGGTCCCAAATTTGATCCAACAAAGAGACTTTCATTTTTAAACTGTGCACACTAATTTTTATTACATAAATTAGGAACTTCGTAAAATGTGGTTCTGTGTGATTTTTCAAGCATGTGCTTTAGCAGAGAGCCTGGAAGGGTGGAGTTTTAAAAACAACTCTCCCAGTTAGCAGGGACTTAACCCTCATAAATCTCTAGTGAGGAATAAGGAGGAAGACTTTGCCAGTAAATGATTTTCTGTGTCTGTCTTGTCATTTTACTTATGTTTGTAAGTCAAAGTAGCTTTTTTCTGGTGCCTTATTAGCCAAAGGAGAAAGAATAAAAACTTTTTCTTGAGAAAAAAGTCTTTCTCTACCTTCCAACTCTGGCCAGGTTGGAAGGCAGACAAGAGACATAGATAAGAGGGAATCTTTGTCCACTAGTCTGCAGAAATTTATGGCATCATAAACTAATTAAAGACAATTTGTGACTGAAACGTAATTTCTCGGCTATGAATTTTCAAAATGTGGTTTGTATGTTTGTAATAAATGCTGAAATGTTTTAGTGAGTTTTGGGGTAACACTAAACTTAAGAATAAAACTGTGGATGTTACATGGAAATAATACTTAGATCTTTTTATCACTCTATTCCCAGAAAGTGAGAGATTTACTGATTTAGTGCAAGGTAGAAGGCAATTTCACTGATAAGAGAAAAGGAAACCAAAACTAGTTTGAAAATTGTATCAGTGAAATACCAAAGTGAAAAAAAAAAACAAAACAGGTTTACAGTTTAAATGTATCTGGTGCTTAAGAACTGCCTATTATTAACTTTTTCCTGGTTCACAAAATGAGAAATGCTTGTGCATATAATTAGATACTTGGGAGTTTTACAAATTAAAATTAAGTAAAAATCAGTTGAGAAAGAAAATTTTAAATTGATGTTTATTTTGAAATCAGAAATTTGACTGTAAACTATATTAGATTCCCCAATTCAAGTATGGATCTTAATTGGAACAGATTTAGAATGACTTGTCAAAGAGCAGATGAGGCCTCTACCCATTTTATAATAGCATTTTTATAATAGAAGCATGAAGCAAGATTTGGGGTTAGATCCAGTCAATCATGATCTCAGACAAAGTTAAAGCTAAAATTGATTTAATTAAAAGAAATAAACAGGGAAACTACATTGTGATAAAAGGTACCATAGCTAATGAAGTAATATCAATACCAAACTTTATGCACCAAGTGCTATAGCATCCAAATTTTTAAAGGAAAAGTTAAATGAATTACAGGTGGAAATAGATAGCAAAACAGTGGGAGACTTTAACCTTCCTATCTCAGAACTATATAAATCTAGCCAAAAAATAAATAAGAAGTCAAGGAGCTGAATCAAATCTTAAGATAGATATCTGCAAAGAATTGAATGGAATAGAAAAGAATATACGTTTCTCTCAGCAGTATATGGTACCTAAAATCTTTATACTTAAATGCAGAAATATTAAATGCATTCTTTTTCAGATCACAATGCAGCAAAAATTAATAAAGGACAGTGGAAACAGATTAAAATTTAATTTTATAATCTTAAAGAATTAGTGAGTTAAAGAACAAGTCATAGAAACAATAAATGATTTTATTAAAGAGAATGACAACAATGAGATAATATACTAAAACCTATGGGATGCAACAAAAGCAGTAGAGGAAAATTTATATCTCTAAGTGCTTATATCAATAGAATAAGAAAGAAGAGACCAATGAATTGGGTATGCAATTAAAAAAAACAAACTAGAAAAAGAATTGAATGAGGGGGGCAGAGCCAAGATGGTGGAGTAAAAGCAGTGACTTGCTTGAGCTCTCCCCCAAACCCCTCCAAATACCTATAAAAAGGCTCTAAACAGATTCTAAAACAGCAGAACCCACAAAAAGACAAAGTGAAACAAATTTCCAGCCCAAGACAACCTGGATGGTTGATCAGAAAGGTATACCACACCGGGCTGGGAGAGGACCGCAGTTCCATGTGGGTGCGCTGGCCACAGTGAACCTGGAGCAGCCCTCAGAGGGCTGAATCATAGGCAGCTGTGGCAGTTTCCAGACCTCTCAACCCACGAACACCAAAGACAACTTAGAAGGTCAGTGGGAAAAGTCTGTTTCTGTGGTGAGAGAGAAGATAGGTTTCAGCCCCAGTTCCCAAGTGCAGCCCCAGGGCGGTGGCTGCCTCCTGAGCTTCTGGCCCACAGACTGAGGGGTAATCGAGTGGCTGATCAGAGGGGATCTCTCTGCTGATGCAGGATTTTCTTGCTTTGCCTGTGCTTGGATCTGGGTCACAGTTCTGGGTAGCGGTTCTGGGGCAAGGAGGAGCGCTGGTGTGGTGGAGCTTGTAGTGGCTGTGGAGAGGAAATTCTCCTCACAGTTCCAAGACAGAAAAGAGTTATTGTGGTCACTCATAGAGCAGAGCACAGGACAGGAAAGGAGTAAACACCTTGCCCTTGATCATAGCACCTTGGAAGAACTGAAAATTTACAGGTCCCTAGAAGTATCTCTGAAAACAGCTGCACAAAACCCCTGAAGCTTGGGACAGTACATTCTCCACACTGGAAATAGACCCCTACCTTAACAAAGAGTTTATAAATCAAGTAAGTGGCTGGGATCATGAGCAAGCAGCGCAAAAAGAGTCAGACTATATTATCTTACTTTGGTGATAAAGAAGATCAAAACATACGACTAGAAGAAGACCACAAAGCCAAAGCTCCTACATCCAAAGCCTCCAAGAAAAATATGAATTGGTCCCAGGCCATGGAAGAGCTCACAAAGGATTTTGAGAAGCAAGTAAGAGAAGTAGAGGAAAAACAGAAGTGATGCTAAAGGAGACCCAAAAAAATACTGAAGAAAGTAACACCTTAAAAAATAGCCTAACCCAAATGGCAGAAGAGGTTCAAAAAGTCAATGAGGAGAAGAATGCCCTAAAAAGTAAAATTGGCTAAATGGAAAAGGAAGTCCAAAAGCTTACTGAAGAAAATACTTCCTTAAAAATTAGAATGGAGCAATTGGAAGCTAGCAACTATTTGGGAAATCAAAGCACTGTAAAACTAATCCAAAAGAATGAAAAAATAGAAGAGAATGTGAAATATCTCATTGGAAAAACAACTGACCTGGAAAACAGATCCAGGAGAGAGAACTTAAAAATTACTGGACTATCTGAAAGCCATGATCAAAAATAGAGCCTAGACATCTTCTTTCAAGAAATTATCAAGGAAAACTGCCCTGATATTCTAGAACCAGAAGGCAAAATAGAAATTGAAAGAATCCACCAATCACCTCCTGAAAGAGATCCCCCAAGGAAAACTCCTAGGAATATTGTAGCCAAATTCCAGAATTCCCAGGTCAAGGAGAAAATATTGTAGGCAGCCTGAAAGAAACAATTCAAGTATTGTGGAAACACAATCAGGATAACACAAGATTTAGCAGCTTCTACATTAAGGGCCTAGAGGGCTTGGAATAGACTATCCTGGAGGGCAAAGGAGATAGGATTACAGTCAAGCAGCAAAACTGAGTATAATCCTTCAAGGTAAAAAATGGTCGTTCAATGAAATAGGGGACTTTCAAGCATTCCTGAGGAAAAGACCAAAGCTGAATATAAAATTTGACTTTCAAATACACGACTCAAGTGAAATATGGAAGAGGTAAACAGGAAAGAGAAATCATAAGAGACTTATTAAGGTTGAACTGTTTACATTCCTGCAGGGAAAAATGATATTTGTAACTCATGAGTCCTTTGTCAATATTAGGGTAGTGGGAGGGAAAAAATTATATGCAGATAGATGGATAGATAGATAGATAGATAGAGGGCATAGGGTGAGTTGAAGATGAAGGGGTGATATCTGGAAAATAAAATTAAGAGGTGAGAGAGGATTATACTGGGAGAAGGAGAAAGGGAGAAGTAGAATGGGGTAAATTATCTCACATGAAACAGACAAGAAAAGGCTTTTACAGTGGAGGGGAAATGGGGGAACGTGAGAGGGAATGAGTGAATCTTATTCTCATAGGATCTGGCTTAAGGATGGAATAACATACACAATTAGGTATGGAAATCTATCTTACCCTACAGGAAAATAAGGGAGGAAGGAGACAAGAGAGCAGGGGGTTGATAGAGGGGAGGACAGATTGAGAGAGGGGATAATCAAAAGCAAACACTTCTGAGGAGGGACAGAGTCAAAAGAGAGAATAGAATAAATGGCGGGGTAGGATAGGATGAAGGGAAATATATTTAGTTTTTCACAACATTATTACTATGGAAGTGTTTTGCATGACTACACATCTATAACCTGTATCGAGATGCTTGCCTTTTAAATGAAGGTGGGTGAGGAAGGAGGAAGGGAGAAAATTTGTAACCCAAAGTTTTAAAAACACATGTTAAAAAATAAAAAATAAAAATAAATTTAAAAAAAAACAGCCATCAAAGTGATTTTTCTTAACATTTTTCTTTATTTATCTTTGGCAATTGGGGTTAAGTGACTTGCCCAGCATCACACAGCTAGTAAATGTCAAGTGTTTGGTCTGAGGCCAGATTTGAACTCAGGTCCTCCTGACTTCAGGGCTGGTGCTCTATCCACTGCGCCACCTAGCTGCCCCAAAGTGATTTTTCTAAAGTGTAGGTCTGACCATATCACCTTCCTACTGATTAAACTCCAGTTGGCTCCCTATCACCTCAGATCAAATAACACATGTTCTGGCATTCAAAACTTTTCATAACTTAGCCTCCCTCCATATCTTTCCAGTCTTCTTACTCTTTCCTCCCTGGCATATACTCTTTTATCCAGTGACACCAGTCGCATTCCTGTTCCACCAATAAGACACTCTATCTCTTGGTTCTGGGCATTTTCTCAGCCTATCCTCCATGCCTGGGATGCTCTTCTTCCCCATCTCTGCCTACTGTCTTTCCTGGATTCCTTCAAGTTCCAACTAAAATCCCATTTTGTACAGAATGCCTTTGCCAAGCCCTCTCAATTCTAGTGCCTTCCGCCTGTTATTTATTTTCTATTTATCCTGTATATAACTTGTTTGTATATATTTGTTTGTTGTCTCCCCCATTACACTGTGAGCTCTTTGAGGGCAGAGACAGTCTTTTGCTTCTTTTTGTATACTATTACTTAGTGCAAGTGCACATAGTAGGCACTGAAGAAAGGCTTATTGACTGACTGACTAGCATTTTTAATCTGTTATTGAGTAAATGTATATATGGTATGACCTTCAAACATGCAATGACAAAAAATCTTGAAAGCATAACAAACAGATTAGACAGCCCAACTGTAATTGAAAAAAGATACATAAAAGCATTGGTCTAAATCTAATTAGGTGAAATTTAGAAAGGATAAATCATCCTCACCAGCACAGACTAGGGGAAGGACAGTTACACAGTACTAACTACTGTACTTCTACACTAACAGTACTTCAACTACTTTTGAAAAAAAAAATCTGAAGGATTTTAGTGGATTATAAATTCAATATGTGTCAATAGTATAATATGACAGCAAAAAAAAATGTGCACATGCAAAATTCCATTTTAGATGGTCCAGACATGATCTTGGTTTATAACATACATAACAACAGACACACATATTCAGACCTCAGAGTGCTACAAAACCCAATGCATAACTTGATAGATTGTTATCACAATTCATTAGAATGCCCTAGTTTAGCTAGTTTCCGGGCTCTTTTATGAAATTTATGAAATTCTAATCCCACATCCTTTTTGCCCTATAGGGTCACTAGAAATGCTGAATTTGAAGAACTGAAACATAGAAAGACAGGTATGAATTAATGTCTTGTAAAAAAAAAAGTAGGAGAACAATATACTTGACTAAATGCAGCAGAACTCAAACTGATTGCAATGACAAATTTGAATCATGAAGGAGAGATATACTTCCTTTTTCTTTTCTTTAATTTTTTTTATATACTTCCTTTTTCCATAGAGGTGAGAACCTGAGGATTGGGATTGGAATGTTGTACATACTGTCAAACCTGGTTACTCTTTTCAGGAAGATTTGCTTAGTTCTTTTTCATCATTTTGAGGAAAGGTTCACTGGGAGAAAGGCTATAGTCAAATTACTGTGATGTACTTTTTTTAAGATAGAAAAGTTACTACACATAACAAGACTAGAAACAGATATTAATAGTTTAAGAAAAATGCTGCATGCTGTTTTTTGTCAATGATATCTTCAGCTCCAGAATACCTAACAATGTATTAACATTAAATTCAGGGAAATTGTATGAAATCACTTTATATCTAAACCCAAATAAATGGAAAGAGACTAGGAATAGATGAATTACTTGAATCTGAAGAGGGAAAACCTGAAGAATCTGAAGGCATTGACAATCTATACTCATTCTATTATTTCATATAGTTCTGGAAATGTTACCAATTGCAATAAGTGTGATGTACTTTTAAAAGTACTTTGACTTACTTTTAAAAAGTAAATGCATATCTAAAGAAGAAATTAATAAAATAATTTTTTATTTATCAGCAGAATTCAGAAATTTATAATTTCTTTATGACTCAACTCCCTTTTTACAAATATAGCCCCCCAAAAACACTTAAGATTTGGGGATAAGAATTCATAATTTGGTGAAAAAATTGTTCGGAAAACTAGAAAGCAAAAAGGCAAAAATTGGGCATAGACCAATATCTTACACCAATTACCAAGGTAAGGTCAAAATGGATACACGACCTAGATATAAAGAGAGATATTACAAGAAAATTAGAAGATTATGCAACATAATTACTTATCAGACTTATGCATAGGTGAAAAATTTATAAATAAACAAGAGATAGAAAGCAAAGTTAGGTGTAAAATGGATAATTTCAATTACATTAAATTTAAAAAGTTTTGTATAAATAAAACAAATGTAGCCAAGATCAGAAGGAGTAGGAAGTTGGGAGAGAAATTTTATAGACAGTTTCTCACATACAGGTCTCATATCTCAAGTACATAAAGAACTTTGTCAAATCTATAAGAATATGAATCATTCTCTAATTGATAAATAGTCAAAGGATATGAACAAGCAGTTTTCTAGTGAAAAAATCAAAATAATTTATAGTTATATGAAAAAGTACTCTAAAATAATTATTGATTAGAGAAATGCAAATTAAAACAACCTTAAAATATTATTTCACACCTACCAGATCAGCTAAAATGATTGAAGGGGAAAGTGATAAATATTGGAGGGGATGTGAAAAAATTGGTACACTAATCCACTGTTGGTGAAACTGTGAACTGATCCAACCATTTTGGAGAGCAATTTGGAATTATGCCCAAAAGAGTTATTAAACTACCCATACCCTTTGACCCAGCAATACCACTACTAGGTCTATTTCCAAAGATGATTAGGGAAAAAGGAAAAGAACCAATATGTTCTAAAACGTTTACAGCAGCTCTCTTTGTGGTGGCAAAGAACTGGAAATAGAAGGAATGCCCATCAATTTGGGAATGACTGAACAAGTTGTGGTATATGATTGTGATGGAATAGGACTGTGCTAATAAAAAATGATGAGCTCAGTGATCTCAGAAAAACATAGAAAAACTTGCATGAAATAATGAAGAGTGAAATGAGCAGAACCAAGAGAACACTGTATACAGTAACAACAATATTGTGCTGAGTGACTGAGTAAAAAATTATAATATTATATATTATAAATATTCTATTATAAATTATAAACACCCAAATTATCTATAAAGGATATATGAAGAAAAACCCTATCTGTATCTAGAGAAAGAACCGATATGAATAGTATGTATGTATGTAGTATGTATAGAGTAATTTTGGGTGTGTGTATGTGTGCGTATTTGTATCTAATTGTAGCTATGCCTAGGGTGGTGGAGGGGTGGGAAAGAAAAAAAAAGAAATTTACATGATAATTTTGTTGTATATTTGAAAGGAATAGCAAGTTGTGCTTAGCAGATTTGTAGTTTCATGTGTAATCATCTTTTTTATGGTACCATATTATAGAAATACTTGTTTTATTCCATAAATTAAAAATAAAATAAATTTTTTAAAAACATAGTCCCAAATATTTCCTATTACATGCACAATATGACTTATCAACAGACATATAATTCAGTAAAAATCTACTGAACTTCTTTAGTTTCATTGCTCTTTACAATAACTCTAATAACTGATATCCTTAATCAAATCCACATGTATAATTTGTAGGAAATTAAAACTAGATAGCCTCTTTGAGAATGAGAAATGAGTATTTCCCTCAAATGCCTACTTCCTTCATATCCACCTTACCTGTTTAAGTATTTCAGCTGCCATTTCATACGAACAATCAAATATTACATAGAACTCCTTTCCTTTCTTCATTTCCTTCAATAAAGGCTTGGCATCTTTATTCCCAGAGGGCAGTTGGCGGATTTTTATTTTAATATTGTATTTGGAAGGAGCCTTGATCAGCTCTTGCAGGCGAATTAGACCTAGATAATGACATATAATCACGCAACAAAAACTTTTGTTGAATGTTTACTACAATTTCATCAGTTATGTCATTCTTAAAATATGTCAGGCTGCCACTATTCAGATTTTATACTTTTGACTGCTGATCTTGTCAACCTTCTCTGGTGCTTTATACAGAAACTTATTAACATCTTAATATGCTTGCCTTGGAAGTATTATATTATTATTCTCATTTTATAGAGGAGAAATTGAGATTCATGGTGGTGATTGGTTAAAGTTGTCAGCAGCTGGTAAGTATTGAAGCTAGCAAACAGTGAATGATGATTACATTTGGTAAAAAAAAAAATAAACAAACTCTATTGTCAAATCTTTTTATAAGGTTAGTTCTTAGCTACATTTGCATTTCTATCCATGACATTTACTCCCTGAAAAATATGCTTCTGCAGGACTTTCATTCCTTTCAGAAAACAAAAGCTAACACAGAAGATGGAAGGCATTTTTTTAAATCCTTTTTTTTTTTAGGAGAACTAATTCCACCAGAACCAATTGAATGGTCCCTATTTAGTTATGTTCAAATGCAAAAGCGTAAATGTCAAAAAGGAAATAGAAAAGAATAGGAAATGGGTACAGCGAGTCAAAGGAAAGGAAGAAGGGACAACTGATACTTATTTCTTAGTCCATTTATAAATTTTATCGAATTGATAATTATAGAATTAATTATAATTATAATACCCTCTTTTTTTTTTTTGGCTAGGCAATGGGGTTAAGCGACTTGCCCAAGGTCAGTAAGTGTTATGTGTCTGAGGCCGGATTTGCACTCAGTCCTCCTGAATCCAGGGCCGGTGCTCTATCCACTGTGCCACCTAGCTGCCCCCATATAATACCCTCTTCACTGTCCATCCTCCCCATCTACTCTAGACCCTCTGTTTCTGGTTAATTGCCCCTATACTTATCTAATTCTTTTCTATTCTCTGCATTCCTCATGGAGTCAGAACTTCCACAATCCTCATTTTGTACTGTCCTCTCTAAGCAATTTCTGCTGCTGCCTCATAGAGCTTGCCACACACATTCTCCTTTTTCATTCTGTGCCGCTCCTAGAAATATGTTAATTTCTTGAGTTGACAAGAGCACACTGCCCCACGGCAGGATGCCCTCCCCATATTCCTGCATATGTAAACCATCACTGGCTTAGACCCTCCCCTTTGTCATCTTCTTTCAATATTTGCCTAAATATCTCCTTTCTGGGTCTATCTCCTTCCACTTCTCCAGGCTCCATTTGCCTTCAGGAGCTCCCCCACTTCCCAAGCCTTGATAAGTGGTCTCTTACAGTACTAAAGTACACCAAATACAAGATCTCCATCTTCCTTCACAGAACATCTTTCTTCACCCAATGAAGCATTCATTAGAGTTATCCTCTCCCTCCAGCAAAACAAGGCCTTTCTCTTCTCCTTTTAAATTCCTTACCCTGCCTTCTCATCAACTCCCTGTCAGTCTTTTCTGTTCCTAAGAGACCACAGGAATCACCTCATTGCTAGCTCTCGACTTGATTTAGACACATCACACATTCCCTTCTGTGTACCTCATCCCCTTCCCCCTTCCATGTACCTTCATATTTTAAAAACCAAGGAAATCAGGAGGTAGAGATGAGGAGGAGAGCATTCCAGGTATGTGGGACAGTGAAAAGACAAAGTCAGAAGATGGTGTTTGGTGTGCAAGGAATGGTCATGTTGCTAGATTATAGAGAATGTGGAGGGGAATAACCAGCAGGCTATTGCAATTATTCAAGTGCAAGAGGTTTATTAAGGAGTGGAAAGTGTGAATGGAAAAAAAGGGGAGTGTATAAAAGATATTGCAAATGTATAAACTATAGAACTTAACAACAGACTGGATATATGGGGTGAAAGAGTAAGGAATTGACAATGAAATCTAGATTGTGAGCTTGGGAGATTGGGAGGATGGTGGCACTTTCGAAGTAAGAGGGACATTCAGAAGAGGAAAGAATTTGGGGAGAAGATAATGAGTTCTGTTTTAGACATGTTGAATTTAAGATGTCTTGGGGACATCTAGTTTGAGATGTCTAAAGCAGATGGAGATGTGAGATTGCAGTTCAACAGAGGTTATGTAAATAGTTGTGAGAATCATCTGCAGAGAGATAATAATTGAATCTATGGGAGGCAATGAGATCACCAAGTCATATATCGTACAGGAAGAAAAGAGTCCAGGACAAATTCTTGGGTAACCTCTATATTTATGGGGCATGATCTGGATGAAGATACAGTAAAAGAAAATGAGGAGAGATTGTGGTAGGAGGAGAACCAAGGGAGAGCAGTGTCACAAAAACTTAGAGTCAAGAGAGAATCCAGGAGAAGAGAGTGATCAACTGTGTAAAAGGTTGAAAAGAGGTCAAGAAGGATGAATATTAAGAAAAATTCATTAGATTTGCTGATTAAGAGAACCTTCATAACTTTGGAGAGAACAGTTTCAATTGGATGATGAGGTCAGAAGCTAGGCTATAGAGAATGTAGACGACTGTTAGAAGGGAGGAAGTGGAAACATCAATTTTAAATGGATTTTTCAAGGGGTTTAGCCACAAAAGGGAGGAGGACTATAGGAAGATATCTAGCTAGGATGATTAGATCACATAGGGATTTAAAAAGTGTTTTTTAAGGGAGTTCTTGGAAAATGCCTTCAATTTCTTGTGTGAAATACAAGTCAATTTCTCAGCTAAGAGTCTGTGGAGAGAAGGTTCCCATGGAAGACTTGGTAAGCAATGAAAATGTATGAAAAAGGCACTGTGGTGGGGGGGAATAGTGAATAAATTAGGGAGATATAAAAGAATTGTCTTGCTGCAGTGAGAGCCCAGTTTATATTAGGTAACCTAAATTTGTTGTAGACCTATTCAGCAGTTTCATAATTATAAGCAAATGCAGTGGATGCTGGAAGTAGTTCAAAGTTGGGGCTTGGCGAGGCTTGACATGTAATAGAATGAGAGGGCAAAGGACACAATTGCAGAGTATAGTCTAGAGTTGAACTAACTCACCAAGGAGTTGAGATAGGGATAGAAGGAGAGTGTAGCCAATGTGGAGGTGATGCCCTAGGAAGGAATTGAGGGGTAGAAGGATTTGAGAATATTGCGAGGATGAAGAGCTAGGCTAGGGGTTGTAAGGTAGCATGAAAGATAGAATGATGAAAGATCATTTCTGATAATGGAATTTCTCAATTCATTAACATTTAAGTGGAACATCAGTGTATTATAGCAAGATCCAGGATGTCACCCTTGTGTCCGGCTGAGGTGGAGTGAAGGGGTAAGTGATAGGAAATGTGTTAGTTGAGGAACTGGGAAGGTAGAGTTTTTGAAGTAGTATCAATATGTTTCTTGAAGTTTTCTAGTCTGAAGGCAGGAGTTCAAATGAAGAGAGATTGTGAGGCTCTTAAGGAAGGAAAAAGAGTGTCCTAAGGCTCAGTAGATAAGAACTACTAGAATCTTTATTGGGTGATAAATATAGATCAAATAAACCTCTAGGGAGGAGGGGCTCCTGAGAGGAGGTGTTAAAGGGAGGGGCTGGAGCAGGGAGCAAGGAACATTCTGACTCACCCTTGAAAACTAGTGAGTCAGTGGAAGTGAGTGAAACTATGACTTGAACAGGAAAGGATGGCCAGAGAAGCTGCATCACCAGCCAGGTTTCTCAACAATGAAGCAAGCATTACAAATAGTAAAGTAGAAGGATTGGGCAGAATTGGATTGGGACATTGCTGGTCAAGAGTTGGGATGGATGAAGTGAGCAGGTTGAAGGGATGAAGAGGATGAAGCAAGAAGGTCATTGCAGCTGGTGATGAGATCGGTTTATATAAAGACAATCAGGTGTTCAGAATCTCTGGGACAGGCAGGATATGGCAGGATGGGAGTATGCTAACCGTTGAGGAATGAGTCCTAGCAAAATATTAATGACTGAAGAGAAATCCATGATGAGACTAGACTGTTCAAGGCCCTTCTCTGATGTCCAACCTTATGATACATAATAATATTGTGTCCTTTTAGTCTCAGGAGGAAGAGAAAGCATAACATGTGGAAGTCTAGACAAGAGACAGGAGTTGACAATTTGGAAAGGGTCGATCCAGAAATGGACTCTGGAGCACTATAGAAGGCTCTGGGGCAAAGAAAGAGGCCAGAGTCAGATGACCTGGATGGGATTAGGATCTCTGGGAAGTCTCAGAGGCAGAGAACTTGATTAAATGGTCCAAGCAAATTCACACTACTGGGTCTATGCTTATTATCATAATTTAATTATCTCCAAGTCGATACTTAGGCAATACCTTCTGTTTCCTTTTTCTTTTTCAGTGACTATGTGGTACTCTGCAGATCCCTTCTCAGATATGATAGCAGTGAGAGTAAAAACCCTATAAGAGTTATTATGGAAACCCTTAGGAAAAGTATTCTGCACCTGTGAGTTCATATATATAATGAAGATTTCCAAATAACTTAGTTAGTTCAGTTAATAAATATCTATTAAACATCTACTATGTGTCAGTCACTGAGCTCATAATCCAATGGTTCACAATGCAATGGTATCTTTCATCTTTAATGTTTGTAAAGTGAAGTATGATTGAAAATGCAAGTGAGTGATTCCAGAAAGCATAGAATCTACATAAAGAACAAATGCTTTTTCACACAAATAGAACTATTTTTAAAAGAACTTTTGTTACATTAAGAACACTAATTTAATTTAACATTTTAATTTAATATATAGGATGAGTCCAACAAGTTTAATTCAAAAGAGTAATAGCAATATTATATATTCATTAGGGAATAGCATAAGGAATAGTAAGTACTTGACAAGAGAAATAAGGTTAATGGTAGAGAAGTTATAACTAATTTTAATTATAAATTTTTTAATTTCAATAACAGAATAATGAACTTGGAGTCAAGGATTTCATTTTGCAAATCCTAAAGTACTATGTAAAATTTTGCTAATTTTTACTAAATTTTTGTAAATTTTCCATAATCTATAAAAATTAATATTAAATTAGGAGAATTAATATCTTTAATTTAGGATAGGATATGCCTAACATCCATTTTCCTTAAAGGAGCAGGCTTAGTTTTTAACTTCAAAATAAATTTTAGTAGTTGTTTTCTCTTAGAGATGTCTCTTCTAAATTTCACCTAATCATTTAGATAATTTTACGTTCTGTGCCATAATCTTATTTAGGGAACAGAGTCTTTAGTCACTGTTACGACAGTGAGAGACAAACTTACTCATTTCTATAAACCTTGCACTAAAAGTAACATAACAGGTTTACCCACAGGGTATTTGTTAATATCTCAATGAATTTCAATGAAAAAGCAAACATTCTGAGGAGGAATGGCTAAAAAAGACTAGGAAATAAAGGAAATAATTTAGAAAATGTATTTACCATCAAGTATACAATTATTTGACCTGACCTTCAGGATGTTAATAGCAGGGACTTTGATATCACCATAGTGTCAGATAACAACCTAGTTAAGTCCCATACCTGTATTGTCTTCATATACCACGGTCACTATTTTCCAGTTATAGTAGAGTATCAAGTCCAGGACGGCCCTACTGAAGGCTGCATAATCTGGATAGAGGTTGATATAAAACATATCATTTTTATCCACTGTTGGATGTTTCCAGTGAGTCTGTATGTGAGGAACTTCGAGGGCATTGCAAATAGACTGAACAGCACTGACTGAGGAGATATGAGATGGGCCGAACAGTGCAGCCACCCCAAGTGCAAGCTGGTCACATGCTGAGGGAAGAAGTAGAAGAAAAGAGAAATAAAGAGAAAAGTGGGAAGGGAAAAGGAGGGAAGAGAAAAGGAAAGAGGGATAAAGACCAAAAATTGTGGACTTTTTTCTTTCAAATTTCCTTATGCATACAACCTCTTAGAATTTTTTCCTACCATGCTCTATGAAAACGAAATATGGCTTGGCTAGTTTAGAATATGAAATGCTAGTGTATTTTTAAAAATAATTTAAAATATATAATAGATTATTATGAAATCAGAGGATTTCAAGTAAATGTTAGCTGACATACTCGCTTCATTAACTTAAAATGGAGATCCCCTACTTAGTATAATTTTGTTATTCTGACAAGCCATTTGTCAAATGGAGGTCATATGAATTAATTCTTGACCTATGTAGAGGAATAATAAAAGTCTTCATTTAAACACAAGATATAGAAGAAAGGTGCTCTACACAAGGTGGCAAACTACCTTTTCCCCCCAAAGGAGTTAATATGAGCTGATTTTGAGCTAGAAAACATATAAAGCATTCATAAAAGGCACCCAAGTCTTTTATAATAATTACTGAGCAAAATGAATGTTTTATAAGTACATGTTTTAATACCATTGGCTTAGTTAATAAAACTATAATTTTGTTAAATTCTAACATTTTTACCTATTAAAATACATTCAATTTAATGAAATTTTAAATCAGAAAGTACTTAGAACCACTTGTAAAGTCATAATTTAAAATAAAAATTAAACGACACATTAATTTAGCAATTTCATAAGAAGTCCAGGAGTAAAATTGTTCTTGTTGCTCAATTGTTTCAGTCATATCTGACTCTTTGTGACACCATTTAGGGTTTTCTTGGCAAAGATACTAGAATAGTTTGCCATTTCCTTCTCTAGGTAAAACTAGGTGATTATAAAATGTGAGCTTGGAGATTGATTTGGAAGAGAATGAAGATGATAAAAAAAAAAGGAATTATTTTCCTTTTAAATTTCCTTTATAAGAAGATCTGTTGGCATAATGCTATCAGCAGAGAAGAGTTTTTTTTTTGTTGATGTCTTTCATATCAAATAGCATACATGAGACAGGTCAGTTTATAATCTTCAGTATTAAAATTTAGCTCTATATTCAAATCTTTACCAGTTGTAGTGAAATTATTTTGAGTGTTCTCATAAGCTCAATATTTGAATGTGGTTTCTTTGGTTATCCAGAAGGATCCATGGTTACCTGAAATGTTTTATATAGACATATAAGACGGATGAGTTTTGCTCTAATATTTAGTTCTGTAATGCTTAAATTATTAAATAAATCAATCATTTTGAATTTTCTTTTGCCACTGATTTACAATGATGGGGTTTTGTTTCTTTTTTTTTTTTTAATATGGCACACCAACCTATGCATTATCCCTAATCTTGTAAAAAAAAAAAAAAAAAAAGGAAATCCTATCATTCCAAAGTGGTGTGAAAGAGCTAACCTCAAACATATTGTTGCTGTCATAGCTATGTTTCTCTTAAATGATGGCTGTTGTATTTTGTTTGAAATTACCCCTAGAATTTGAGCAGCTAGATACAATGTACTACTTTATTTTATATTCAAGAAAATGGAATAAGTAAGGATATCTGAAAATCAAGAACAAGTCAGTGTGAGGAACAGAAATGTGTAGTGGACAGAGATTCCTCTGAGACTCCTCCAGCCCTAGTTGTAGGACACTGGACAAGTCATTTGATTTCTCAAAACACTGGCTACCTCATCTGAAAATCCAGAATAATAATGCTCCATCTATCTCAAAGCATCAGAGGATCATATATTTAGAGCTGGAAGGAAGCATGAAAGGGCTTCATGTCCAATTCTCCTTATTTTGCAGTAGAAGCTGGGACTCAGAAAGATTAAATGATTGATAATGGTTACAAAGTTAGTATATGAAACACTATTCCGAGTCAAGTATCCCTGATTACAAATCCAGAAATGTAGAAAGTGTTTTATAAACCTTAAAACGCTATCTAGATATGTGTTATTTTTACTTGAAGCTACCAAACAAAAGCTTCAAAGCAGGTATATTTTTCTTATTGTGATTTTGTTCACACGTTTTTGATTTATGTTTAAAAACTATACAGCTTTCTTTTTATAAGGAAAGTGGTTTCTCAAGTCTTGAAAGGACAGACCTACATTGGAGAAGGTTCTTCCTACCTGCTCTGAGAACCAGCAAATTGTGAAATTTTCATTTTTGATTGAAGAAAGTGTTGAAGAGAAAAGAAAAAGAATATGTTGAGGGGGCAGAGCCAAGATAGCAAAGTAAAGGCAAGGACTTGTCTGAGCTCTCCCAAATGCTCCTCCAAACAATGTTAAAATAGCACCTCAAAATGAATTCTAGAGTAGCAGAACCAACAAAAGGATGAGGCAAAACAACTTTCCAACCCAAGATAACTTAGAAGGTCAACAGGAAAGATCAGTCTCACGGGGTGAAAGTGGAGCATGCTCCAGATCAAGCCTTGCCCAGCAGCAGGCCCTAGGAGTGACTGAATTGGCAGCTACAGTTTCTGGAGCTCTCTGACTGTAGATAGTAAGGGGGTTGGACAACTGGTAAGAAGAAGATTACAGGGGACCCTTTCCTGGCACTGGCCTCAGGACTCTGTTGCATTTCCCATGTGCTATTCCTGGTTACAGTCCCAGGGCAAGGAGGAACACTAGCTCAAGACCTTGTAACTACAGGGGAGCAGGGACCCTGGTCACAGGTCCAGGGCAAAGAAGAGTGCTTATGGTTGCTCACAGATCATATCATAGGCCAGGAGAGCAGTGACCACACCTCTCCTTAAATCATACCACTTTGAAAAATTGAAAACTTACAGACTCTCCCCAACCCTGCCAAACTCACTCCAAAAACAGCAGTAAGAAATGCCTAAAGTTTAGGACAGTGCCCCCTCCACAACAAGAACAGAGTCCAACTTTAACATAAAGTAAAAAGTCAAGAAATAGGCTAGAAAATGGGCAAACAACAAAAAAAAAAGAACATGACCATAGAAAGTTACTATGGCGTCAGGGAAGATCAAAACACAAGCTCAGAAGAAGACAACAAAGTCAAAACTGCTACATTCAAAGCCTTAAACCAAAATGTGAATTGGTTTCAGACCCAAAAAAGAATTCCTAGAAGAGCTCAAAAAGAAATGTTAAAATCAAAGAGGTAGAGGGAAAAATTGGGGAAAGAAATGAAAATGATGCAAGAAGATAATGAAAAAAGAGTCAATAGCTTGATAAAGAAGGCACAAAAAGTACTGAAGAAAATAACACCTTAAAAAAAGAACAAGTCAAATGGCAAAAGAGGCACAAAAATCCACTGAAGAGAATGCCTTAAAAAGCATAATTGGCCACATGGAAAGAGGTAAAAAAAAATTTTACTGAAGAAAAGAACTGGGGCAGCTAGGTGACACAGTGGATAGAGCACTAGCTCTGGAGTCAGGAGGACCTGAGTTCAAATTCAGACACTTGACACTTCCTAGCTGTGTGACCTTGGGCAAGTCACTTAATCCTGACTGCCTCATCAAAAAAAAAAAAAAAAAGAACTCCTTAAAAAGTAGAATTTGCCAAATAGAAAAGGAGAGGAAGGGGATAAGAGAAGAGGGGAGGCTTATGGGGAGGGTAGATTGGGGAAGGAGGTGGTCAGAAGCAAAACACTTTTAAGCAGGAACAGGGTGAAAGGAGGGGGGAATTGGATGGAGGGAAATACATAGTAATCATAACAATGAATAAACTTTACAAGTTTCTCTGATAAAGGCCTCATTTCTCAAATATATAGAAAACTGAATCAAATTTATAGGACTACAAGTCATTCCCTAATTGATAAATAGTCAAAGGATATGAAAAGGCAGTTTTCGTAAGTCAAAGCTATGTATAGTCATATGAAAAAATGCTCTAAATTACTATTGATTAGAGAAACACAAATTAAAACAACCCTGAAGTACCACCTCACACTTATCAAATTGGCTAACATGGCAGAAAAGGAAAATGACAAATGTTGGCAGGGATGTTGTGCCCATTTCATATGCCAGAAAATTTCTGCTTAAGATTCTGCAGGCTAGGCTTTAGCTGGTTTCCAAACAGGCAGAGGAACTAGAGACTAAATTGCTAGATTATGGATAAAAGTAGAAAATTCCAGAGAAAACATCTACTTCTGCTTTATTGGCTACACTAATCCTTTTGACTATGTAGATCACAACAAAATGTGGCAAATCCTCAAAAAGATGTACCAGAGTACCAGATCATCTTACTTGTCTCTTGAAAAGCTTGTATGCAGGTCAAGAAGCAACAGTTAGAATCGAACATGTAACAACTGATTGGTTTAAGATTGGAAAAAGAAGTATGACAAGGGTGTGTACTGTCACCTTATTTATTTAACTTACATGCAGATTACATCATGCAAAATGATAGGCTGGATGAATCAAAAGCCAGAATTAAGGTTGCCAGGAGAAATATCAACTCAGACACATAACAATACCATTCTGGTGGCAGAAAATGAAAAAGAATTAAGAAGCCTCTTGATGTGGGTGAAATAGGAGAGTGTAAAAGCTGGCTTGAAGCTTAACATCAAAAAAACTAAAATCTTGGCCACTGTTCCCATCACTTTCTGGCAAATAAAGAGAGAAGAAATGGAAGCAGTGTCAGATTTTATATGAGCTGAAAGATCACTGCAGACAGTGACCGCAGGCATGATATTAAAAGATGCTTGCTCCTTAGAAGGAAAACTATGATAAATCTAGACAGCTTACTAACATGCAAGAGATATCACCTTGCCAACAAAGGTCCATATAGTCAAAGCTATAGGTTTTTCCAGTAGCAGTATATGTCTGTGAAAGTTGGACTATAAGGAAAACTGAGTACTTTTGAATTGTGCAAATTGGTTTCATACCCAAAAAAGTATTTCTAGAAGAGTTCAAAAAGAAATTTTAAAATCAAATAAAAGAGGTAGAGGGAAAAAATGGGGAAAGAAATGAGAATGATGCAAGGAAACAATTGACACTTTTGAATTGTGGTGCTGAAAATAACTTCAGAGAGTCCCTTGGACAGCAAGGAGATCAAATTAATTTATAATTAAAGAAATTAATTGAGATTGGAATTAATTCAGACTGGAAGGGCATATACAGAAGCTGAAGCCTAAATAAGGCCACATAACAAGAAGTCAGGACTCATTGTAAAAGACCCTGATGTTGAGAAGGATTGAGGGCAAAAGAGAAAAGGGAGGGCAAAGGATGAGATGGATAGACAGTGTCATGGGAACATGAACCTGGACAGACTTCATGGAGGACAGAAGGGCTTGAGGTGGTGTGGCCCATGGGGTCACAAAGAGTTGAACCCACCTGAATGACTGCAGAACAACAAAAAAGCACAGTTGGTGGAGTTTGAACTGATCCAATCATTCTGGAGAGCAATTTGGAACTATGCCCAAAGTGCTATATAATTGTTCATACCAGCAATACCATTACTGGGACTATATCCCAAAGAGATTTAAAAAAAGGAAAAGGACATATGTGTACAAAAATATTTATAGCAGCTCTTTTTGTGGTGGATTAGAATTGGAAATTGAGGAGACGTCCATCAATTGGGAATGGCTGAACAAGTTGTGGTATATGAATGTAATGGAATACTATTGCACTACAAAAAATGATAAGCAGAGTGCTTTCAGAAAAACCTGGAAAGACTTATATGACCTAATGCAAAGTGAAGTGAGCAGAATCAGAACAATGTATACAGTAACAGCAATATTGTACAATGATTAACTGTGAATGGCTTAGCTATTCTCAGCAATGCAATAATCCAAGATAATTCTGAAGGACAGATGATGAAAAATAGTATCCATCTCTAGAGAAGGAACCGATGGAGTCTGAATTCAGATCAAAGCATATTTTTTATTTTATTTTTCTTCAATTTTTTTGGTTTGTGATTTCTTTCACAACATGACTGATATGGAAGTATGTTTTGCAAGACTGCACATATAGAACCCATATCAAATTGCTTGCCTTCACAATGAAAGAAAAGGGAAGGAAGAGGAGAGAATATGGAACTCAAAATTTTTTTAAAAATGTTAAAAATTGTTTTTACATGTAATTGGGAAACATTTTTAAATAAGAAAAAGTGATGGAGAAAATTTTAATAGTAAAGATTAAACTTAATAACATGTTTATATGTGTGTGTATAATATTTGCCCCTTTCCAAAGTGTAAATGTTCACTTTGAAAATTTCACAATTGGCTGGTTCTCAGTTAGAGCTGATAGGAGTCCTCCCTATTGAAGGGGAGGATAGTCTTTGAAAGAGTTGAGGAAGCATGCTCCCTATAAAAAGAAGGCTTTATAGCTTTTAAAACACACACACACACACACCCCAAACCCATTGGTCTGGGACTCTCCTCTTGGTAGAGATGAAGGCTCTGCCCTTTCCTAAGGGTGGGAAGAAGCCTGCAGAGAAATTTCCCCTTGGTTGTGATCTCTCTTGGTTGAGCTGAGTTACCTCATTCTCAATGGGACATCTCCTTCACTCTGTATTATCTGGAATAAGTTTGGCATATTGCCTCCACCTTCTCCGATCTCTATTTGGCCATGACTTGGACAAATGGGTTTCTTTGCTATTTGTATGGGTGTTCATTGTGGAACTGGTATTTGGTAAGAAAAGGGTGAAACCTTGGATATAGAGCATGGGTTCCTCATTCCCTCCTAGAATGACACAAGGGCCAGAAATTATATTGAACATGATCATTCCCTTTAGCCTAATAATAGTTAGGGGAGCCTTGATATAATTCTAGACCAGTACTCACTCTCTGAGGACAGCAGAGTGGCCTCCAGCTCCAACTTTCTACTTTCCTCCTGGAAGGAATTAAAGTTTCCTTTGGAGAAAGTTGGGGGAGAAGAGGCTAGAGATGTCTATTCTATCTCCTTGCAAGTCATGCAAACCAAACTCATGCTAAGGGGAGAGGGGGTAGGGGAAGAGAGACGGATCTCATTTCATATCCTTCATTATAAATGTAACAATTATTACACTCATTTTATATGTATACGTAGGTATGTGTGTGTGTATATATATATACACACACACACAATATATACAAATATATAAACACACACATATATATACACACATATATTTGTAATATATATTGACCTTATACTACCAAATATACATTATCAAATATATTAGAGAGGCAATTGTTAAGCATTTAACAGCATATTGCTGAGTGCAACCATATGATTGCCTTGTAGTGTCATCGTTTAGAGGACTAACCTCATATGTGTATATTCATATTTTTAAGCACACTTGACAGATTAGATGAATTATATACTTAAAATCTGCCCAGGAAGGGCGGAAAGTGGCAGTGTTTGTTTCTAATTCTAATTAGAATTAGAATTCTAGAATTCTAGAATTAGAATTCTAATATTTTCCTGATATTTGGGGAAAGAGAAAAAATCAAGGAGGCACAATTTGACCTGATATTTTTGCAGCTTTAAAAATTTATATCATATGAACTATGTCAAGGAGATTTGAGCATATGAGAATAATAATAATAATCTTTCACAAAGTGTTAAGTGACTGCACTGTAGAATTTTATCTTTGTATTGCCTGTGTATGTGAGTATAATATTTGCTCATTTCCAAGGTGTAAATGCTCACCCTAAAAATTTCACAATCGACTGGCTCTCAATCAGAGCTGGTAGGAGTCCTTCTTCAAGAAATAATTCAATACCTCAGGACTGATACTTTCTATTTACAATTGAGATAATTAATTAGAAAGGTGTGGCAAGCAGAAATAAGAAGCATCAATTAGTTTAATAAATTCATCCATGATATGAAAAACTGAATTTTCTTGCAAAACATTCATATAACACTATCCTTTAAAATAGCATACATACTAAGTAGACATACTACTAAATGAAGAATTTTAAAGCATGAAAATATTTACCTCTTCTTGAGGCTTCAAAACTATCAAAAAGATTAATTCTCTGGATGTCATAAGTTAATGTATTATTAAGTATAAGTGTTCGGTTTCTGTTAATATTGGTTACTGCAAACTTGAAAGCTAATTCTTCAACATTAACTGGTTCATTTTCTGCAGTTTCAAAAATTCCTCCTGTAGAAGCAAAAGATAAATAAGAAGCATTATTCACATTACTTTGGGGAAGATTGTGATACAGATATGAGAAAATAAAACTGAAAGTCCTAAGTACTCAACTCATCAAAGGGTTAGAATTTGTTTTCTATGTCATGTGTCAAGCAAGGATAAATAGTTCAATTTCTAAATGTACATACTCCCTGTATATAAAAATGCAGAAAGATGTAGTGCTTTTTGACAATGGAAAATGACAAATTGTTTTTTTCCCACAAATTAAGTGTTTTATAGATACTAAGTGATGATATACCTTGAGTGGTGATGTCTCATGATTTTTTTCATAGTGGAAATTAATAAAATATTACTGAAATAATTTATAAAAATAAGATTCAGAAAATCTCAATCACTACTTTAATTTTAATGATGTTGTTTTAAGATTTTTCCCTACTTTATTTTGAAATAATTTATGAATAATTTGTGTTCAAGAATTTTCTGTTTTTTTTTTAAATTTGATTCGAATGGAAATAATTTTTTCCTCTAACCCTTGTGGGGGAGAGGGTCTGAAAGGCCTATTGACCTTTTCCTATTCTAGATGAGAAGCATTTTATAGGTCTTGCCATCTGTTGTAGTAAGATTATCAGGTAGTCAACACTGACAAAATATACTCAGTTATTGCAATGTAGTAGACAAAAGCTGTATGCATTGTAAACTTGTTGCCATAATTATACAGAGTAGTTAGGTGGTGTAGCTGGTAGAGCATCAGGCCTGAAGTCAAAAGGACCTGAGTTCAAATCTTGCCTCAGACACTTACTAGCTACATGGTCCTGGGGAAATCATATAACCCTGTTTGCCTCAGTTCCTTTTCTGTAAAATGAGCTGGAGAAGGAAATTGCAAATCATTCCAGTATCTTTGCCAAGAAAACCCTAAAGTGGGTCACAAAGAGTCAAATATGAATGAAATGACTCAACAATAACAACAAAACAAATGCTGAACATCATTTAGCTTAATCTCAAACTGGAATGTAGTATGAGTATACCTGTATGGTATTCCAATGGAGGAAACTGATCAATGATATATCAAAAGTGATTTTTGTAATGGAATTGGAGTGTATATATAGTTACTACTATCTGTAATTATTAGAGTTTTCCCAACTTTACAGGTATGCCCTTTGTTTATCCCCATTTCCTTCCAGTTTTCTGCATTATTGTAATGGCAACATGAGTCTTGAGTCTCAAAAGCTGTCAGGGCAGAGCACAAGATCTGACAGGTTCTATTAAGACAGAAAGATTTCAAGTATGATCTCTGTGACAAGCTGCGCTAGGACCAGCCTCACTAAGTTTGGAGAGGCTAAGTACCAGTGGGCTGCCCATTAAGTGATGGATTCTTTGGCCATAGTGATGCACAAAACAAAGACGAATAGTGCTCCCGGGCAGCCCTTTCTCTGCTTCTGTGGAAACAGTGGCAAAAAAAAAAAAAAGGAAGATTGAGGGAGGCAGGTAGACTAAGAATCACAGAATTTTTAGGCATTTTAGAAATTAAATGTTATATTTTAATCAAAGCAAAAATCTCCCCCAGCACCTCCTCCAACCTTCCTCCCCCATTTGAAAATGAAAGAATGACAAAACCCTTGGTACCAATATGTATAGTCAAGTAAAAAAGTTCTGCATTGGCCATGTATATTTATATCTATCTATATCAAGACAGACACACATATACATGTGCATATATCCACATACAAGATAAAAACACATTTGTCTGTATGTATGTATAAAACATAAAAATCTATATGCATACATGTCTATATATATATATGTATATAATGAGTATATATGCATGCGAATGCATATTGAATCCTTCACCTCTCAAGAGGTACAGTGGATAGAACACTGACCCTGGAGTCAGGAGGACCTAAGTTCAAATCCAGCCTGAGACACTTAGTAGTATGTGACCCTGAGCAAATCACGTAACCATGATTGCCTCCCTAAAAAAAATTATTTGTTTTTACCTTATTTTGTCATTGTATAATTGTTCTTCCGGTTCTGTTCACTGTACTCTGAATCATTTTATATAAAGTCCTCCCAGGCCATTCTGAAACCATCCCTTTAATTATTTTTCTATGGTACATTTATATACAATAACTTGTTTGGCTATTCACCAATTTATAGATGCCCACTCAGATTCCCATTCTTGGCTACCTCAAAAAGAGCTATAAATATTTTTGTACAACTTTGGTTAGAGTTTGTTTTTTAGGATTAAACCCTCCTTTCATCTACCTCCCTCTAATTCCTTCTCCCCTTTTCCTCCTATTCCCCTGGGTGAAATGTATTTCTGTATTCACATGTGTGTTACCTTCTCTCCTTAGACAGGTTTATATGAGAGTCAGGTTCAGACGTTAGCTGCTCCCTGCTCCCACTCAGTCCTCCTTGTCTGTATACTTGTGTACACTCACCCACCCTGATACTGCGAAGTCACTTTTCCTAACTTTCCTTTCCCCCTACGGGGGTATTCTTCTTCCCCTTTCTTTCCATTCTTCTCTAAGGATCATCAAAACATAGCAGAACTGCTCCCAGGCCTGGTCTAATTAGACTCCTCAATGATCCATGCTGATGGTGAAGGTTAAAGAGACACATATATCACTTCACTATATTTGAATTTAAACAGTGTATCCTCATTTCCCTACGCTTGACATTCCGCATTTCTCCCCATTCTTATTTATTCATCTTTACCTTTTTATGTTTGTCTTAACTGCTGTGTTTGAGCTTCAAAGTTTCTACACAGATCTGCTCTTTGTTTTCTGGTTCTTGGAGATGTAGGCAATTTTCTTTTAATGTTTCTTGAAATATATCTGGGCTCTTTTTTTGGTCATGGTATTCAGGTGTTCTAATGATTCTTTACTTTTTTCTCTCCAATCTGTTCCCAGGTGAGTTATTTTTGCTACCTTACATTTTCTTCATTGTTTTAACATTTCTCATTGTCTCATGGAGTCATCAGCTTCTATTTGATCCATTCAAATTTTCAGAGAGTGTTTTTTTCCCTTGGTCAAGGTTTTGTATCTCTTATGCCAAGCTATTAATTCCCTTTACAATTCTTTCTTCCATTGCTCCCATTCTTTTCCATTTTTTCCTTCTAGCTTTCTCATTTCATTGACAAAACCATTTTAAACTCTTTTTAGCTTTTTAAACATTTTAAAACATTTCCCTCATAATTCTATTTTAATTTGTGCCCAAACTATACATTTCTTTGAGGCTTTGCTTATAGGTTTTTTAGAGTCATTGTTTTCTTTTGGGTTTGTGACTTGAGTATCCCTGTCAGCATAATAGTTTTTCGTGGTGGTTTTCTTTTTTGTTTGTTTTTTCTACCAGGCTATTTCTTGACTTCAAAGTTGATATTAGGATTAGACTCTATACACTTCTAGAGGGAAGGTCTACATTAGTTTTACTGCTGCTTTCTTGGAGAATTGAATATTGTGCTATTCCAGGGTCTCCGGGACAGCTCAAGCTAAGGAACTGCAAGCTTTCCATGCTCCTAAAGAGGTCTGATCCACTTTGTCTGCAGCCCCTCTCCCCAGTCTGATCTCTGCAAGTCCTTGACCTGGGTTCGAGTCTGAGCAACAGTAAACTGATGCTGGACTTAGCTCTTCACAGGTAGCTGGAAAGAGCTACTGGTTCAGAATAGCAGAACTACAGATTGCCCTTGGATCTGGGATTCCTGCCCAGCTGATTCTTCTGCAGGCTTCAGACTAGGCTAAAGGCTGAAACTGCTTTGCTCCTGGAGTCCGAGCCACATCACTGGCATTTGTTTTTTTCCTTGGCTAGGGAATGGGGTTAAGTGACTTGCCCAGGGTCACACAGCTAGTAAGTATCAATTGTCTGAGGCTAGATTTGAACTCAGGTCCTCCTGACTCCAAGGCTGGAGCTCTATCTACTGAGCCACCTGGCTGCCCCAATATTTGCTTTTGATCTTGCTCCTACTTCTTGTGAACACTCCTTATCCTGGAACATCACCCTTGCACCCAGTTTTCCTCCTCTGTCTACCCTGGATCTGTGATCTCTAATGGGGCAGTGGACAACAAAGCTACCAGATGGTATCTAAGAGTTTCTGGAACTACACGTTTCTCTCCCCGCAAGAAACTCTTTATAAGAGACACGTGGAAAGAGAAACAGTAGTAATGTAGAGGAAGCCAGATCCTCCATGTGTCTCTGATTTCATCTTGCCACCCTAGGGACTGCTAGAATGGGCCTCTTTAGGCAAGATCAGACTTTCTCTTCCTTGGTCTGAGCTGAAATCTCATTTTGTCCCCAACTAAAGAACTCATTCCCTCTTGTGCATTCATTAGTATATTCTAATCTGTATAACTTCTCCAATTTCTGTTTGCTATTTTGTTTCGATAAATGTATTTACTTACTATTTGCTGTTTGTGTAAATAACATTTGATTTGAGGAGCTAAGATAGATAAGTCAAATAAAGCATTTATTAAATGCTTACTAAATGCCAGCCATAAAAACAAGAAAAATGACAGTCCCTGCCTCGAAGGAGCTTACATTCAAATAGGGGAAGACAACACAGAAAAAGGAGCTGAAAAGTAAGTAGGGGTGAAGGTTTCTAGTCCTAAGGTATCTACCCTAAGGTAAAGAAATCCAAAGAACCAGGAGTGGAGCTGGGAGAGGAGTGAATAGGGCTGGCTCTGGCACTTCCTTGAATAGATGTACCAAGGAGGCTATAGGAACAGAGACATCTTCCAGAGTGAGAAGACTGCTGGGGGGGGGGAAGCATCTTCTAGTGAGGAGGCTGCTGGGGATAATGCATTTAATCCTATATATTCGACCTTGGCCTTTGGTTATTAAGAATAATTGTTTCTTGACATTTGGCATAATACACCTGATTATCAGGGTGAGAGTGGGGATGAGTAGTAGTCCTTACATGTTTTTTTGAGGGGGGTTGGGAAGCTAAAAGAGGTCTTAAAGCTAACTCTCCTTCCTCCACCCCACCTCCCACAAGGAAAAAAAAAAACTTAAAATATTAGGTGAGAACTGAAAAGGACCTTAGGGATCATCTAGATCTGTGGTGTCAAATTCAAATTAAAATGGCTCCCTAAAACCACAAAATAACTTACCTTTGTTGTATTAAATTTTCATTTATTATGTTAAACATTCCCAATTACATTTTAGTCTGTTTTGGGGTTGCTTGGAAGTTTTGCAAGCAACTTGGGACCAGTGGATTTGACACCCCCGATCTAGACCAATTCCTTGCTATTATAGAGGTGAGATCTTAGGTCTTTGATAAGGGAGGAGATGTGCTCAGAGCCCCAGAGGAACTCCTCTTCAACTATTATTGAAATTAGTCTCATAGACTTGTAGACTGTTATAGCTGAGAGGGACCTTAGAGACCTTATCTAAAGAGAGGAGAAACAGATCTGGAGTTTGTGTTTGAGCAGGGACCAGAATCTAGTCCTTCTTTTGAAGGGCAGTACTTTTTTCTGCTAGGTTGTTGAAGTTTTGCCTTCATGGGTCCATCAGTCCTTCAAAAGCAACAGACCCCAGTCTCATGACTCAGGACAAGCAGCCAGGTATGAACGAGATCCCTCCAGTTCTCTCAGGTGCACCCTGACCTCAAACTTGCCACACCATCCCAGGAAAGTTTAATCAACTTGGGAATAAGAAAGCCAGAGCAATTCCTAGGCAGGCCTGGTTCCATCTCCTGACTTATACCAATCTGAAGTATCTTTAGATCCCTTCTGGGGCTGATAAAAAGTATTTCTAAGATCTCTGGATCATTCTTCCTCCAGTCTGCAAGATGAAGTGAAATCACACAGGTGATTTCAGTGGTAGATTTAAATTAAATTAAGTGGTAGAATTAAATTAAAATCAGATGCTCTAAATCCACATTCACCTTTCTTTCTGCTGTACCTTTTATCATCTTATTACAAACTCCTAAAATATTTTTGTACTACCATCTGAATTTAGAGAGTAACTCTTGAGATTTCTGTCCCTTTTCTTGCTGGAGTGTTTCTGGTCCTCTCTCCATTTTTAAAAATATGATTAATCTATTCAATTTTAAATGGTTTATCTCCTAATGATTCTAGCAGTATGGACTTCAACATGAAGACACTAACTGAAATCTTCTCAAGGCTCCTTAAGTCAGCCTCAGAAAGAGACTTGAGGCTTTTATTTTTGTTTTCAGAGTCTTCTCTAGCCCTCAGGAGGCCATTCCCATCCAGATCAGACATATCTTGTACTGTGATTCCTCCCTTTTCTGGATTCCCCCAGATTGTACCTTTTCCTGATCCTGCCTATGGGAAGTCCAGCCTCCCAGCCTCCATAGGACTCAACATCACCACCTACCTGGACATATGGAAAGGGCCCTGAACAGTCCAATCATTTTCTTCCCTCAATGGACTTTTTTCCAGTCACTGATAATGTGGCTGCACTTATTCCTTTCCCAAATGATTAACAAACTCCTGCCACATCATACTTTTCTCATCCCAATGATTCTGAATCTCCATCCCCTACTACCTGATTCCTCCCTTCCAACCACTTCAAATTCCCGCTTCCAAAATATCCAACCTACTGTGCTCTCTGGAATGCTTGCTCCTTATGTAACAAAGTTGCCTCCATCTTAAACTGAGGTGTCTGTCTGGAGTGGATTTATAGGATTATCCCATGATAATGAATTAGCACAATTAGCCTCTTAAAATAATATTTTACATTCATATACAGTTGGTTGTTGTACTCATTCAAAGAAGGCCAAAATGACATCACTATGTCAGGTAAAGGAACGGTGTTTCCAGCTGTGCCTGATTGGACCAATACAAGCTTAGAAAGTTCTACCAGTGGTTGAGCACAAATAGTTCGTATGAATATTTGGAATGGAGATGTCTCTAAAGTTGCACATCTCACATTTCTTTCGAGCTATTGCAATCTGCTTTGCTCGTAAAGCACAGCACCTTCTTTGGTGCTGGCATGCCATACTGAATGGTCCAATGTCAGTGTCTCCAGTGGCTCACAATCTATACAAAGTTCTTCAGAGACACCTGGAGAGTGTCCTTGTATCACTTCTACTGACCTCCTTGTGAGCATTTGCCTTGTGTAAGTTCTCCATAAAATAGTCTTTCAGGCAAATGTGCATTTGGCTTTCAAACCACTTGGCCAGCCCATCAAAGCTGCTGTCTCTGCAGTAGAATTTGAATTCTTGGCAATTCAACTTGAGAAAGTACCTCAGTGTCCAGTACCTTATCTTGCTAGGTGGTCTTCAGAATCTTCCTAAGACAATTCAAATGAAAGTGATTCGATTTCCCGGCATGTCACTGGTATACTGTCTCGGTTTCACAGGCAAACAACAATAAGCTCTGTAGACCTTTAGTTTGAAGTAGTCAGCATAATACTATTTTTCTCCCACATTTTCCTTCAGAGCCTCCCAAACACTGAGCTAGCTCTGTCAATGAGTACATCAACCTCTTCATCTATGTGGACATCCCTGGAAAACTGCCAAGGTTAATGAATTTATTCCCAGCATTCAAAATTCCTCCATTTGCTATAACTGATGATCCCACATATGGATGGGTGGGTGCTGTTCTGGCTAGTGGAGAACCTCTGTTTTCTTGGTATTAATTGTCAAGCCAAAATTAGCATGAGCAGCAGAGAATCAATCCATATCCTGTTGCATCTCAGCCTTAGAGGCTGCATTAAGTGCACAATCACCTGCAAACAAAAAGTCATGCATCAACTCTCCCTCCAATTTGGCCTTGACTTACAGCTTTTTCAAATTAAACACTTCACCATTGGTGTGGTAGCTGACCTCAATGCCATTTTCATCTGCTTTGAAGGTGTCCAATAGCATCATGGAAATTATCGTGCCAAAAAGAATGGGAACAAGCACATAGCCTTGCTTCACTGCATTATTGACTGGGAAAGTGCCAGAACACATGTAAGCGTGCCATCATGGAACTGGCAAACAATACTGATGAACTTCTCTGGGCAACCAAATTTTGCCATGATCCACAAGCCCTCACTATTGACAATATCAAAGGCCTTGGTCAGATCAGCGAATGTTGTGTACAGACCGCTGTTCTGTTCCTGGCATTTCTCCTGGAGTTGTCAGAGGACTCTGGCAAGAATCTTGAGTCACCCTCCCTAACTCACCAATAGATTTCAGGCCTGTCAGTTACCCTCAACCTCATTAAGCCCATCTGCCAAGATAGTTTTCCTGGAGTGTGGCCGAATATACTAAAGCTGTAGCTTCTAGGAGACACTGGTGAAAGCTGGGTGGCAGGTGGATACTAAAAGTGGAAAGCAGCCCTGAAGAAAAGGCTCAGCAGCCCTCACACCAGTGGTACCAATCTTCCCTGAATTCCCTGTACTCTCCCATAGACAGTTAGCGTGACATAGCAGAGTATCATCAAGACACAGAAATTTGTATTGTAAAATAGAGTACATATAAAATCAATCAAGTTCCAACAAAAAAAAATGCAGACTGGCACCTATAAATACAGGCCACATTCATATCTATAAGTGATTAAAGTATATAATTCCTTTTTTGAAAGTATTATCAGTTATATACTTCTCTGAAGCTACATAAATATCCTTTTTAAGCCACTTACAAAAATTGAATATTTCATAAATTCATCTCATTTGCATGTATTTTAAATGGGATATGTATTATAGATAGATATAAAAGACATTTGGAGAGGAAAATACTATACATCTTTCTCATATTTCCAATAGCTAGAAATCAGAAAGGACAGAAGCTGACAAAAGATAATCAATGTTTAAGCTGAATCAAAAAGTTGTAATTGCAGGCTATTGTTGACCGAAGTTTTTCTTTCCAACCTAATTACTCTAAACCTCATTGCTAGAACCAGATTAAAATGTAATTTGGAAATATTTAACCAAATGAATGAAAATACAATAGAACATAGATTATGTTAACGTATGGTTATCTAAGTCAATATGCACCATCGGGAATCTTTACATATGGCTTATGTTTTTAGTGGCCCCTGTTTCTATTTGAGTTTGACACCATTGATCATAGGATGCTTTCCTTCTTTTCTCAATGACTTTAGTGCATGACTCATAATCTCTTCCAACATAAATTTCTAACCTCATAATAGGAGACTTCAACACACATATCATTACTTTCTCAAACAACCTGCCTTCCCAGTTCCATAACTCTTTTCCCATATCCTACTCCACTCCACCTAAGTCATATACAAGGCTGACAACCTTGATCCTACTATCACTCAATAATGTTTTCACTTAAACGATCCTGCACTCAAGAAAGATAATAATCTTTCATCAGTCTTTCACTCTGCCTTACAATTACTAACCCAGTTCTTCATCACAGTGGCCTCCAGTCCTTCCACCCCCTCATTTTTTTCCCAAGGCATCATCCCTACATTGTCTATACTCTCCTTCCTTCCCTATCTCTACCTTTTGGTGAACTAGTTCTACTCTACAATACACTCTACATTTGAGTCCCTTGTCCTCTTATCCTATTATCAATCATGCTTTGTCAAGCCTCTGCCTTGGATTATTCTTAATATCCACTGCCTTTGCTCTTATTCTAATGTTGCTGAATAGAAAAACCACAAAACTGTGTGGATAAGGTCTGCTATAAATTTAAATGACCTAGTTTACACTGAGCCTTTACTTCAGCAAAACAATACTTTTATACCTCCTTAATCTACTCACTATCACCCTAACCACAGCAGCTTTTCCAGACATTTTAATCCCTTCTTGTTTCTTCCATGGAATTCTCTGTTGCTACCCTCACAGCTAAGAACTTGACTGATTCTTCACTCAAAAAAATCAAGGCAATATTTAAAAAAAAAAAACCAAGGCCATTTGCTAACAGCCCCTCAAACTTACTTTTAAAATACTCAACTTGACATAACCATCCTCGTTACATATCTTCCTATATCTCTCCTCCCTTTTGTGGCTAAACTCCTTAAGAAAACCATTTTAAATGGATTTTTTAACTTCCTCCCATCTTTACACTTTCTATAGCCTGGCTTCTGGCCCATCATCCCACTGAAACTGCTCTCTCCAAAGCTACCAATGACCACTTAATCAACAAATCTAAAGGCTTTTTTCCCAATCTTTTTAAACTTCTTTTCAACCTCTTACACTGTTGATCCCTCTTTTTGTGACACTACACTCCCTTGGTTCTCCTATCAGAAGTTCTCCTTCTCATTCTTCTTTACTCTATCTTCATCCAGGTCATACTCCCTAAGTGTTGGGCTCCCCAAGGCTTTGTCCTGGACTCTCCTCTTCTTCCTCTCAGTTATCTGGCTTAATGATTTCATCACCTCCCATAGATTCAATTCTTCAATTTGTGTAGATAATTCTCATATCTTTTTCTCATTTTTTTTTATAACTAGCCTCTCTGTTGGTCTCTGGTTTCATATAACTAACTTTCTATTAAACATCTTAAATTGGACATCTTAAATTTAATGTGTCCAAAACAGAATTCATTAATGTCTCCAAAAACCCTTTGTTCTTTTGAACTTCCCAAGCACTACTGAGAGCACCACCAGACTCCCACTCACCTAGACTCACAACTTAGGTATGCTGTGAATGAAATTTACAAAAGGATAAACTGAGACAATTCTCCAAGCAATATAGCAGTTTATTAATAGGGAGCCAAACCTATTAATAAAAGTTTCTGTCTCTATTTGTGCCAAAGACCTGAAGTGAGAGCCAACAGGGCCCTTTCAAACTTAAGGGTCTCTTCCTTTTAATTGACCTGACGTCATTGACAGTATCTCAGACTTCCCCTGACAAAGCAAGACAATCCCGATGGGTGGACATTTTAATCAGGAGTAGGGTTAATAGTTCTCAGCTCTTCCCTATTACTTCATCATTGGGGAAAGCAGAACTAATCCTCAGGTGAAAGGATTAGTTCTGCTTTCCCTACAATTTCCCTACAATTAGGGAAAGCAGATTGGCCTTCAGATGTGGCTGATTACGCCCTTCTCTGACCCTTAAGGAGTTCTGGCTGCTTTATGACACCCACCTACCTTAGCAATCTTGGCTAGAAAAACTACCCCTAACAGGATCTCTCTGGCTTGGCTCTCATAGACCAGGTCACCCCCAATTTTGATGAAGAAAAAGCAAGGACAAGGAACATATCCCCAGGGGAGGGCCTAGCTCAAGCTGCCTTCTGTTTGCAGGGTAAATAGAACTGAGGGTTCCACTTGGGAGGGGCCCAGCTGTTAATGAACAGATGCCTTGGTGTCTGGGTGTGATCACAGTAATTGATCATTCCCTTCAGAAGCAGGGTCTGACAAAATAAGATAAAAAAGTGATATTTCTTATAAAATAATAAACATAACATTAATTTTCCTTTGATATTATCCTCCACTCCTCACTGACACTCACTCTACATATCCAATTTGTGGATATTTTTTTCTCTCCTCTGATACTGCTGCCATGCTGATGCAGGCTGTCATCATTTCATGCCTGGAATATGGCAATAGCCTTCTGGGTGACCTCTAAGACTCAAATTTCTTCCCATTCCAGTTTATCCTCCACTTGGCTATCAAATCGATCTTCTAAGCATATGACCATGTCACTCCAAAAACTACAACAAACTACAATGGCTCCCTATTACCTCCAGAATAAAAGTAGAAGATGCCCAGTTTGCCTTTTAATGGCCTTTACAATCCTTCCTACATTTCCACTCCCTTCAACATATTCTGTGATCAAGCATACTTTTATCCTTTCTCTTCTCCAAATCCCTTGGGAATAAATATTATTAATTAAATTAATAAATTATTAAATATTGGGTTAAATCTTACCTTGTGCAAGAGACTTTTTCAGACTCCTCTTAATGCTAGTCCTTCCCCTCTGTGATTGCTTCCAATTTACCCTTTAAATAGTCTTCCCTATTAGAATATGAGCTCCTTTAGGACAGGCACTGTTTTTGCCCTTCTTTGTACCCACAGTGCCTAGCAATTAGTAAGTAATAAATGCTTCCTGACCTGTTAACATTTCCCTCTCCTAAGGCAGCAATACGTTCTTCCAGAAGACCTTTAAAGGGCCTGTTGTTCTGTGTTCTGCAATCATCAATCGTTTGACCAGCATTTATCAAGCACTTACTATGTGCAATGCATTGCACTAAATGCTGGGGATAAGAAGAAAAAACAAAAACAGTTCCTGCTTCCCCTCCCACAAAGAGAACAAGAAAAATATAGAGTATGTGGAAGGTCACCTTAGAAGGATGGTACTTGCAGCTGGAGTGGGAATGAATGGACCAAGAAAGGCTTCCTGGAAGAAGAGGAATTTGAGCTGAGTCTTACATGAAGAAAGGTATTCTAAGAATAGAATAGGAGACTAGAAGTTTTGGCATAGGGTATAAAAAGTCATTACAAAGGCATGGCCATAGGAGCTGCAATATTATTTGAAGAATAGGAAAAAGGTCAGTATGGCTAGATCATAGAGTGCATGGAGGAGAACAGAAAGCAAGAAGATTGGAAAAATAGGGATGTTCTAGATTGTGAAGAGTTGTGAAGACCTTCTCTGCTGAAAATCTTGCCTCATAGTTTACTGAAAAAAATTGGGGTTATTCCCTAAGATCTCTCTCTTCTCCTCCTCATCTCTCATCACCCAGATACCTTCTGCCACTATCTCTTTCTTCACTTTCTCAAATAATGAGGTGGCAGAAGCAAAGCAAAAACACAGCTATATTTGATTCTAGAACTAACAGGGAGACACTGGAATACACTGAAAGGGTGTGTGTGTGTGTGTGTGTGTGTGTGTGTGATGGGCAGACCTACACTTTAGGAAGAATGTTTTGGCAGCTAAATAGAAAAAAAGACTGATTGAATTGGGGAGAGACTTGAGGTGAGAATTATAAGAATACAACAACGGTTTAGGTGAGAATGATGAGGGTCTGAAGTAGGGTGTTAGCTATATAAAAGGAAGGAAAACATATGTGAGGGATGTTATAGAGAAAGAAATCACAAGATCTGACAAGTGATAAGATATTTGTGATGAGGAAGAGAGAGAATTTAAAGGGGGCACTGAAGTTGTGAACCTGGGTGACTGGAGGGGCGATGGTGCCCTCTACAGTAATTGGGAAATTCAGAAGAAAGAGTTTGTGTGTGTGTGTGTGTGTGTGTGTGTGTGTGTGTGTGTGTGTGTGTGTGTAACTGTGTAAATAATGAGTTCTGATTTGGAAATCTTTTGAGATGAAAATACTTAGCATTTTTATTGCATTTCAAACGTTATAGTGCTCTCCAAATGTTATCTCATTTGATCTTTACAATACTATTATTTTCCTTGTTTTGCAGATAAGGAAACTGAGGCTGAAAGAGTTTTAAGTGACTTACCCAGGTTCACACATCTAGTTCAGGGAAGGATATGAATTCAGTACTTCCTGACTCTAAGTCCAGCACTCTATTTGCATGAATAGCATGAGATAATCAAATTTCAATTGTTAATCAGGCAATTGGTAATGTAGCTCAGGAAAGAGATAAGGATGGCATAAATAGACCAAGGACTATCTGTATAGAGATAATAACTAGTAAAATCTCCAAGTAAGAGGTTATAGAGAGAAAAGGAAAAAAGATAAAGGACAGAACCTTGGAGGACACCCAGAGTCATTAGGGCTGTCATGGATGAAGATCGAGCAAAAGAGATTAAGAAAGACTGGTCAGACAAGTAGGGGGAGAACCAAGACAGAAAAGAGTCATAAAACCACAGAGAGGAAAAAATATGAGTTTCAAATGCTATGGGTGAGAAGAATGAAGATGAATAAGAGGCAATTAGATGTAATTGAGATCATTGGTAACACTGAAGATAACAATTTCAATTGAATCATAAGGTTAGGAACCATATTACAAGCATAAATGCTTGTAATCATGCTAAATTTTGAGGATGCAAGCAAAAAGAAAGATAATCTCTGTCTTCAGGGAGCTGATTCTTTTTTCTCTTCTACATTAGAATTTGTGATGGACACAAATAACTATTATGCAAGTCAATGTATGATAAATAATGAGGAGAATTTCAGGCAAAGTGTTATGAGAAATTGGAGGTCAATTTCACCTGATGGGTTGGTGGTCAGGGTCAGGCAAAGTGTGACAGAGGAAATAGTATTTGATCTTGTTCTGGAAATAATAAAGGTAGATCAACAGATTGGAAGGAAAATGGGGAGGGAACATATTTGAGGGGCAGTAGGTTAACAAAAGAAAAAAAGTATGGCGATAGGGTTAAGGAGAAAAAGACTAGGGGATGGAAATTAATCCAGTTTGGCTGGAATATGGACTATATAAAGAAGAGTTTGTGACATAAAGCTGGGCAGGTTGGTTGAATCCAGATCAGAAGATGTCTTGAATTTCAGGGTCAGGAGTTAGATTTTATTTAGTAGGCAAATGAAGACCTTCTAATCCAGAGGATTTTTAGTAGAGCTTTATCTTATCACAATCTATTGTGATTCCACCTCTCCTTCTCAACCTGAAACCCTATTCTTCATCCACACTCATTACTGTAAGACAATCCTTTTATGACTCCTTAATTAACTCATTATCCCACTCACCACAGAAGCTCTTCCAAGCCTTTTCATCCTTCTTTAAATCTTCCATGACACTCCCTTCCTGGACCTTTTCTTGCCTCATAGTTAACTGAAGAATTGGGGTCATTCCTTGAGATCTCTCTCTTCTCTTCCTCATCTCTCATCACCCAGATACCTTTTGCCACTATCTCTTTCTTCACTTTCTCAAATAATGAGGTGGCAGGAACAAAGCAAAATCATAGTAGCACAAATGAAAGGTAAGATGCACAAATTTATGTGCAAATCTAGAAACATCTCCATCCCAAATGTTCAAATGGAGTATTTATGCCCAACCTGTGGTAGTGTCTTCAGAGCTCATATTGGACAAATCAGCCACATCATACCTTGAACCCAATATCATTATGTCATTGGTCTTCTTCAAAGGAAGAATAATTTCACTCAGTGATCTCAACAGCTCTGATGGATTACATTATCATCTCCATGCTGATGATTCTCAAATCTACTTATTCAACTAACCCATCTCTGCTAACCTCCAGTCTTCCATCTCCAACTTTCTATTGGACATCTCAAACTGAATATCTCATAGACTTCTTAAACTCAACATGTCCAAAACCGAACTCATTTTCAACCCCGCCCCAAACCTTCCCCACTTCCTAATTTCTCTGTTATTGCTGAGGGGACCACCAATCCTTCTAGTCCCCCAGGCACATAGGTGTCATCCTTGTCTAGTCACCATCACCCTCCATATCTAATCTATTGCCATGGCTTGTCAATTTTACCTTCATTACATCTTTTGTACATACTCCCTTCTCTCCTCTTATACTGACACCACCCTTATGCAAGCCTTCATCACATCAATTGCAATAACTTGTTGATGGATGAACATACAAATCTCTTTCTACTCCACTCTGTCCTCCTCTTAGTAAAAAGTTGTTTTCCTAAAGATTGGCCATGTTATTCTCTACTACCCTTCCACTCGATGAAATCCAGTGGCTCCCTATTTCCTCCATTATCAAATACAAAATCTTCTGTTTGGTGTTCAAATCCATTCATAACCTACTTACCCTACCTTTCCACTCTTCCTATACCTTATTCCCTCACCTTCTTCCATGTACTCTGAAATCTAGTGACACTTTACTCCTTGCTATTCCTCAAAGAAGGCATTTCAAATCCTGACCCTGGAGTACATTGTTTGTCCCCTATTCCTGGAATACTCTCCCTCTTCATTTCCACCTCTTGGCTTCCTTCATGTCCCATGTAAAATCCCACCTTCCACAGGAAGCCTTTCCTAATCCTGGTTAATCCTTTTGATTCTGCACTATTGATTATTTCCAATTTATCCTGTAACTTGTTTATCCATAGTTGTTTGCATGCTGTCTCTCCCTGAGCTCCCTGAGAACAGAGACAGTCTTTTCTCTTTGTATTCTCAATACTGAGCACAGTCCGTAGCACATAATAGTTATTTAATAAATGTTTATTGACTGCCATTTGCCAATATAGAATTGGTCAAATGATATGAAAAATATTTCTCAAGAGAAGAATTGCAAAGTGTTAACAATCATCTGAAAGAATTCTCTGAAGTGCAAATCAAAATGACCTTGAAGTTTCAGCTCACACGTTGCAAATTGGCAAAGGTGACAAAAATGACAATAGTCAATGTTGGAGGGCATAATTTGTGGTGACAGACACACTAATGCAATTGCTGGTGGAACTGTGAATTGGTACAACCATTTTGGAAAGCGATTTGGAATTATGCAAGTAAAATGACTAAAATTCCATACCCTTTGGCCCAGAGATTCCACTGCTAGGAATACTGCCCAAAAAACCATTGATAAGAATAAAGTCTTCATAGACACCAAAATATTTATGGCAGCACTCTTTTAGGATATCAAAGAAGTAGAAACAAAGTAGATTTGAGAAATATCTAAACAGATTGTGGTACATAAATGTAATGGAATATTACTGTGCTGTAAGAAATAATGAATGGAATGAATTTAGAGACATATAGGAAATCTATATAAACTGATGCAGAGTGAAGGAGAACCAAGAAAATACATACAATGACCACAATATAAATTGAAAGAATGATACACACACAAAAATCAGAAGTGAATGTAGCAAAATTTTAAAGCTCAAGAATGACTCAAAATAATAGATATGAGAGGACAGTCCCAATCTACCCTTTTGTGAAGTTGGGAGGTCCATTGCATGTGTTTTTATACTATTAAAACATATTGAAAGGATTCTGGGAAGATGGCAGAGTAGGTCAGAAAATTCCAAGTTCTCCAGATGTCCCCCACAAACGAGATAGTAATTAATAGTACCTCAGGGAGAACATAGAGCAGGTCCTCCTGGAGCAATTGGAGAAGATCTGAAGAAAAATCCCAGGATGAGGTTTGGTCCCTGTGAAGAGTGAACACTTCCAGGCTAGGTCCACTTAAACAACAAGCAGGCAAGCCCTGGGGTTAGCTGGGTTAGGAAGCCCCAGCAGCAGGAACTTTTACTCCTGGGATAGTGAGGAGAGTTGGGCATCTGAGCCAGGAAAGACTGAGGGAACCTCTGCTGACAAGGAACACCAGAGTCAGCTGTGCTGCAAAGCCACAGCCCTGGGTGAGAAGGAACCAGCAAATGCTGGGTGAGTGCAGAAGCATTGGGGCAGGGATGCCACTGGCTGTAAGCACATACAGGAGGCTGGAGGTCTTGGTTTCAGTTCCAGGCCAGAAGAGAGAACTGAAAGAGGATCTGAGAGCAAAGGCACCATTCCCCCATACCCCAGGGTTAAAGGTGATTACAAAAACTAAGCTGCTACAAATTAAAAAAAAAATGAACAGGTAAAGGAGAAAGAATCCAACCATAGAGAGTTACTATGGGAATAGCAAAGACCGGGGTTCATCTTCGGAGGAGGATACTGAAGCAAAGAAACCCTCCTTTACCCAAAGAGTAATGTCAAATGGTCACTTGTCCAAAAAGAATTCATAGAACTTTAAAAAGACTTTTAAAATGAAATGAGAGAGATTGAGAAAAACTAAAAAGAAAGAAAGAAATAACAATCCAAGAAAAACAAGAAGATAATGAAAAGAAAGTCAACCAATTAGAAAAGGAGATCCAGAATCTTAAGGAAGAAAATTACTCTTTGAAAATCAGAATTGAGCAATGGGAAGCCAGTGAAGTTATAAGGGATTAAGAAATAAAAAGACAAAATATAAAGAATGGAAAAATAGAAGAAAATGTGAACTATCTCATAAAAAAAATAACTGATCTGGAGGACAGATCAAGAAGAGAAAACAAGAATAATCAGAAGGCTTTGATCTTGAAAGCTATGATCAAAAAAAGAATCTTGATATAATAATATAAGAAATGATTAAAGAAAATTGTCCTGAAGCATTAGAACAAGATAGGAAAGTAGGAATAGAAAAAATCCACTGAAAACCACCTGAAAGAGATCCTACAAGGAAAACCCCAGGAATATCACAGCCAAATTCCAAAACCCCCAGCTCAAGGATGAAATATTATGAGCAACAAGAAAAAAAATTCAAACATGGCAGTGCCACAGTTAGAATCACACAAGACCTAGCAGCAGTGACACTAAAAAACTACAGGTCTCGGAACAATATATATCGAAGAGCAAAAGAACTGAGGTTCTGGATGAAAAATACCCAGAAAAACTAAGCATAATCCTGAATGGAAAAAAGGACATTTAATGAATTGCCAGACTTTCAGGATTTTGTTAAAAAAAAAAACAAGCCTAAACTTAATAGAAGATGTGACATACAAGAGCCAAAAGTAAAATAAGGTACATACCAAAGACTGATTGCAAGGGACTCAATAAGGACAGATTGTTTACCTTTTATGTATATAAAATGTATGTCTAAGATTGTTATTAGTAATTGGGTAGCTTGTAAGAAAGATTGGGGTAGACCTGAGTATGCTATAATTTTAAAAAGTAAAACCATTTAGGAACAGCTAAAAAGAGTAAGTACCGACAGAGATGGGGAAGGAGGGCTGGTAGTTCTGGAAACCTACTTTCATCAAGATTGGGTTCAAGAGGGAACAGAGTATAAAAGTCTTCTGAATTCAGGAAAAAAAAAAACCACTAAAGGGATAGGGAGGGAGGAAAGGGTAAGGGAGGGATCTTTAGAGGGAAGGGTGAGGGAATAGGTTAAAGGGGGTTATAGAAGGGTATTTATATTAATGGGAATAGGAGGGCAAGGTAGCAGGTAGAAGTAAAGTAGAGGAGTTAGGAGGGATGAGAAATAAGAGATATGCACAAACATAAAATAAAGATCAGGAATAGAACTTGTTAGGGAAAAAGGATCAGGGGTGTAATCATGATCTCAGACAAAGTTAAGGCTAAAATAGAATTAGGCAAAAGAGAAAAATAGGGAAACTACACTATGATCACCCATATTTATCAACCCTGTTTTGGACTATATAAAACAACTAGTACAAGATGGGAATGTTGCTGTAGTGTAGGAAATAACGAGTTGGTGGACTTGGAAAAATATGGAAAGATTCAGACTTATGAAGGAAGAAGTTATCCATCCTCAGAGAAATAGAGGATAAATAAGTATAGTATGGTCTTACATAGATACATATGAATACATGTGTCTATATATGACTATAATTATCAATATCTAAGTATATGTATATATGTGCATGTACTTACGGGTGCATTTGTATTCATGCATATATGTATATGTTTGTGTGTATATGTCTATATATGTATATATATGAATGTATGTGTATGTATATATGTGTATTATGTGTATGTGCGTCCATGCTTAATTGTAGCCTTTTTTGGTGGGGGAGAAGGGGAAAAAAAGAACAAAGTAAAAAGTGCACAACAGAGAACAAAAGAAAACTTGCAAGAAAGCAAAGATGGACAGCTCTCAACACAATGCGTTGTATTTATTATATAGGCTTTCTTGAAATGGAAATTTATTGCTGCATATTTTGAATTATCTCTCATATTCTGCTGTGTACATGGCAATGCTTTTTTTTCTTTTCTTATTTTGTATTATTTTAGTTTTAGTATTTAAGTTTGTTTTTTGTTCTTTTCTTATTTTGTATTTAAGTTTAAGATAAAAATATTACAAAGAAAAAATGTATTGATTGGATGTGCTGATTTTGGGGCTCTTCTTTGTCTTTTTTATGTCTGTAAAAATATTCTATCAGATGGCTTTCTAAAAGAGAAGAGGGGGAGGGATATTCTGTAAACTCTGATGATATAAAAAAGATATCAACAAAAACATTTGTTTAAAAATAAATGTTTATTGACTAACAGTCATAGTAATGCATTAGATTTTTTGTGAAGCAGTGTATTTTGTAGTGCAGTTATTTTTTCATTTGTTCTGTCTCCCCTCCCTTTATTATAAGTTATTTGAGGATAAGAGTGTGTCTTTTTAATTTTGGTGCCCACGGTGCCTAGTACAGTATCTTGAACATAATAGATACTTAACAATTGTTTGCTGAACTGATTTTTATATGACTGAATTTTCCCCTCTCAAGTCATAACACGTTTCCCTGAGGCAAATAAACAAAAACAAAATCTTCTTCAGTAGTCCAGTCTATGTTCTAAGAAAAATATAGTTTAGGTGCTTATAATTTTAATCTTTCTGACAATTTTGAATCTGACACAATTCATTTCTTATTCAACTGTGGACTTTCAAATCTGGAAATATCTAATTCGGGTCTTCTTTATTAAATCTTAAAACTACGAGTGAAAACAGTCTGTTCTAACCTGTTGGCAAGTGTTAAAATATTTAAGTGCAAAGAGCTGTCTAAAGGTGAACTAAGCTGATTCTCCAGCAATTCATGGGAAAAGTCTTTTTAAAGAACAGATTATTATATTCAGAAGACCACATTTTCACGGCAGTAATATAAAAATAATTGATGAATTACTTTCCCTATGTTATGGAATCAGCTGATGCAAAAGCATGTATACAGGAGCAGCTAGGTGGTGCAGTGGATAGAGCACCAGCCCTGAAGTCAGGAGGACCTGAGTTCAAATCCGGCCTCAGACCAAACACTTTACATGTGCTAGCTGTGGGACCCTGAGCAAGTCACTTAACCCCAACTGCCTCACCAAAAAAAAAAAAAAAAAAAAAAAAGCATATATACACTAATTCCTTTGCAAAATTAGGCTGGAATTAAAGAGGTTTCAGGAGCCTATGTGTCACCTATATTCTTGATTAAAGAGGGCATAATATTATGCTAATTTTTTTTGTTTTCTTCAAGTCCAGTTAGAGTGGAAATTCAACATATGCAATATATTTTATTGGCTCAAATTAAGTTCATTTCACAGACACTGAAACTATCATTTCTTTTGATTCAAGTCAGGAAGCTATGCTAGACTTGGAGTCTGGAAGACCTGGGTTTGAATCACATCTCAGTCATTATGGGTGTGGTCCAGTATAAATCACTTAATCTTTCTTAGCCTCAGTTTCTTCATATACAAAATGGACATAATGGCCAACTTCACAGGTTTGTTATTGAGGATCAAAGGAGATAGTACATGCTTTGAAAATGTTAGAACAGTATTATTAATTCCAATAGCAAAGGTGTAGTACAGCAGAAGATACTTCAAACCATTCACTGACTGATCCTTCAGATCCTTCAGATCACCCCTTTCTTGTCCTTGCCCTCAGCATCCTTGGCAAGCCAGGGAGAAAGGGGCCCTGGGAGGAATAACCAATAGTTACTAATATGTAAGCACCTGAGAGAGATAAACAAAATGGCAACTGTTGTTTTTAAGTACAGAGAGCTAAGGAAAAATATTTTTGTATTTTATTTACTTAACCACTGGTATGGCTTGCCCAGGGTCACACAGCTAGTAAGTGTTTGAAGCTGGATTCAAACTCAGGTGTTGGGGAATTGACTCTACTGTGAGGAATGGGATGTCTTGGAAGAGGTACCTTGTGAAATTGAAAATTGATACCCCACTTTGTTTTGTTTTATTTATTATTGATGGAGAATTGTCTCTAATCAATGTATCAGTATTTGTGGATCAAATTTGCATTTGATTGTACAGACATCAGTGGCAGAATTTGTAAGAGGTTTAACTTCCCTATTCCTGTAGACTACAGCCTGACCACAAAGCCCACTCTCTGTGAACTTTTGTTAACAATGGCTAGGATGAGGGCTAGAGGTGAGTCAACCTGGTCATAGGATTTTTGCCCAGCATGAGACTTTCTAGAGGATGTTAGCCAACTCTTTGTTTTACCTTGCCATGGGTTCTAGAAACCTCCTCTCTGAATCAAGCCAAATGTAAGGCCACCCCCTATCTTTGTGTTAAACCAATCACAGCCCTAGTTTAGTCTGCATCACTGGATGTTATGTAACCAACTATAAAAGAGTTGATGTGTTTATCAAAGGGGTCTTGGCTACTGAGGAACCATTGACCTCAGTTATTGGCAATTGCTAGCCTTGCTAATCAATTGATCATGCTTTGAACTTTGTGCCTCAGTTTCTCTTTATCACAGATTTTTATCACAACAACCTGTCAGTGGGGGTCTGGTGACTGTGGGTCGAAGACAAAAAGCCAGACCAAAAATAAAAACATGTTAAGGCATGCTAAGGAAACTGCTGGTAGCAGCTTTAACTTCCTAGGGTATAGATTTAGTTTTTATAACTTTTCCAGCTTAGAGCATACAGTGAATCCACAGCATTCTGTGGCAACTTAGGGTAAATTAAAAACCCTTCACAGGAGAGGGAAAGAGAGGAGAGGAATCATTTAAGGGAGAAACAGGGATGGGGAGCAGCTTATAGGAGGATATTTCCCATGCAACTTTCAGAGTTTATTATTGAAATGAAAAGACATTAAGGGCAGGAGACAAGTGGAAGAGACCAAATACTTTTACACTTGTAAAACAGATCCCTTTAGACAAAGTTGCAGGATTGAGGTAACCATTTAGACCAGACTGCAGGTGTCTTGTCAAAGGACAAGCAATTTTTTTTTAATTGTTAAAGTATTTTATTGGGTTTTTTTTCCTAAAACAAGTTCACAATTTTATTTATTAGTTCAACAACTCTTGCTTTCAGGTGTATTAATCTCTGCATTGATTATTAGGATTTCTAGTTCAGTTTTTAATTTGCAATTTTAATTTGTTTCTCCAGATTATTTTAGCTGTGTGCCCAATTTATTTTTCTGTCCTTTCTTTCTTTTATCAATGTAATCATTTAGATTACATTAATCTAAATCACATTTAGAGATATAAATTTTCTCATAAGTAGCACTTTATATCACACAAATTTTGTTACTCATTATTTTAACCACTTTTTTTTTTTTTTGCTTTTTGGTGAGGCAATAGGGGCTAAGTGACTTGCCAAAGGTCACACAGCTGGTAAGTGTCAAGTGTCTAAGGACAGATTTGAACTCAGGTGTTCCTGACTCCAGGGCCAGTGCTCTATCCACTGTGCCACACTACCTGCCCCTAATTTAACCACTTTTAATGAAATTACTGATTGTGTCCATTGTTATTTGACCTTCTCGATCTTTTTTTTTAAATTTTATTTAATTTATTTGTTTTTAGTTTTCAACATTTACTTCTATAAGACTTTGAGTTCTAAATTTTCTGACAAGTAGTTTTTATGACAGGAGTTCAAACCATCTGCTTTAACTGTGTCCTTACACAGTTTGTTATATTAGGTTTCTTTTTCAATAGAGATTTAGGACTTTCTTTTATGGGCCACCAGATATTTGGGAAAAGGGTCTCAATATTATTAATCCATCAAAATACTACAAAATTATTGTGGTCCTTATTTTTCCCTTACAACGGTCTTTTCTATTCTACTCACTCTATTCACTGCACCAGAGCAGTGTCTGGAAGACAAAGGAAAAGAAAGTACCAAGAAGAAGGTGTTCAAAAACATCATATGCCTAAGAGAGGTTAAGTTGTATAGGGACCAAAAAAAAAAAAAAGGCCATTGGATTTATTGATGTAAGGTGCATATGGGAAGGTGAGAGCCTACATGGAAGTACTCTCAGGAAATGTGTGTTTCCCTTTAAGAGGTGTCTCACTGCTAAACTGGATGAGGGAGGGAATGACAGGCAAGAACAAGGTTAGATGCCAGAATTTCTACTGTAGATAAAGTTCCCTCTAACCTACAAGACAAATTCGCAATTTAAAGAATGTTTCCCAATAGCAGGTTTACTATCTTGGGAGCCCCATAACAACATGGATTCTCCTTTTCTATGCTTGATTCAATTTTTTTCTCAAGGGTTTATAGAACTAGATACACACACTTGTGTATGTTCTATACATATATGTATATATACTTTTGTTATTCAGTTGTTTTCAACCATGTCTTGACTCTTCGTGACCCCATTTGAGGTTTTCTTAGTAAAGATACTGGAGTGATTTGCCATTTCCTTCTCCAGCACATTTAACACATGAGGAAACTGAGGCAAACAGGGTTAAGTGATTTGTCCAGGGTCACACAACTAGGAGATGTCTGAGACCAGATTTGAACTCAGGAAGATGAGTAGTCCAGTCTCCAGGCCTGGCACTCTATCCACTGTGCAACCATTTTATAAAATACTTCTTAATGACATCTCTTTTATCTTTGTTTTCTATTCAATTCTTATATTGTTATTTAACATTTATACATGCATATATTATATTATTGTGTATTACATATATTATTTGTATTCTATACAAAATTTTGAAGGGGAGAAACTATGTTTTATAGTTGTTTGTATTCAGCATAGCAACTAGTACATAGTTAGCACTTAATAAATATTTGTTAAATTAATGTTTCCACTGAAGTAACTGTGCATAGTCCCATAGAGAAGAGACATTTTCTGACACAGTTTATCATGGAAACAAGGAAAAACTGAGAGTTCTTAGGCATGACAAGAATTTAAAAAGTAGATTATGTTAGCATTTGTATTGCTAGATCTACCATTCACCAAAGAGAGAACTCGTAGCCGCCTGATGTTTGTACTGTCTATCCTAGAAAAGAAATTTAAATTTTATAAATTCCCATTATAACTTCCTCCCTCTCATCCTTGCACCTGATAAACAAAATGAATTTTTAAAAGCATTTTTGCATTTTTAAATGTTTGGATAATAAATTCAAAAAGACAAATTAGCTGGATTTCTGAGTATTCTGTAGTTGAAGAAAATTAAAATCCTCTCTACTCTGCTCAAACCTGAAACAAAACTATTTTTATATAATGCTGCCAACTCAATTAGTATGTGGGATTGGCCAGGAGGGAATTAGTGGCACTAAGAGGTAAAATAATTAGCAAATACAGCTGTACCAGGACATTTCTAATTATATATACACACTCTACTAAAAAAATACTGTTTCAATATACATGGCTGGTATGTGAGAGAACAGGACTAGAATATCAAGAGCTCTCACTTTTGGGGTCAGGGTCAGGGAGGAATTTTGTCAATGCCTCTCACTGCATACAGTTCTTAATGGGATATGTCAGTGCCTATCAGAGACATCATATACTAAACAACCAGATTAGAGCCATTATAAGTAGAGCAGAGGCTTGGAAGTGAGTCCATTGCCAATTTGGACATTGGTGCGGCAATGCCAGATCGTGCTGGTCATTAGACCACATTATCACCCAAATTAAGGCAAGGCAGCTATTCCCACCCAACTGAGCTCCAGGTGACATAGCACTCTATAAACTACCCCAAAGCAATGTCTAGAGAACCCTAGCAGCCATCTTCAAATGGCAAAATGGCACTAGCCCATCTCAGGGCAAGAAGTTTGTTAATCAACAGCTACATCATCACATACCTAACTGCCCAGGTCAGATGTTTCTCAGTAACCATCTCTGTGACAAATCTATGACATCCTAGGAAAAGGAAAGACTCTCCGATCCAGGGATTTCTTGCATTCAGTCTCTAGGAATAGAATAGGATAATAACAGGTTGCTTTTGGATATTGTTCTGGCTGACCTTCTCCAGATTTTGCTTATTCCTTCACCAACGCAGAGTGCCTTGAGGTGTTTTACCCCTCAGAGAGGTCTGTAAACCATGAAAAAATAGCACAGGCCCTCCTTACCTTTCCTCTGGGATGGTTTGGGCAGTTCCTTGCCTGAGAGACTTTGGGGACCAAAGTATTATATTGTTGGAAGATTCTTTGCTTTACAACAGCATAAGAGTGGTGAAATTGTCACTATCTAACTATAGAGAATTTACATTTTCTTGGAGGAAAAATGAATTGGTTGTAATTCTGAGTTTCTTAATGAGGATGAGGGAGATCCTCGTTTAGCCCCTGTGGAAAAGGCAAACATTTGGTATAATTTGCCTGATGTGCCTCTCAAAGAGGAAGAGATTTTAGTGGGTGAATAGATGGTGGTATTGGGAGAGTCTTCAATGATCTCCAAGTGCCTCACCTTGTGTCAATTTAGACTCTAGGACAAGTAGCATGTGAGAGGCTTTTGACTTCTAGTTACTTTACTACAGATAAATAATTGTTGCCTATGCTAAAAGATCATCTGCACTTGTGGTGATATTCCTGGTGCTGTTCCTGATCAACGTCACCTCTTTATATCAGGAGAAGAATCTGGGCCTCTGCTGCAGGTATCATTCCTGCTGGGTCCTTCATGTTCTTGGTGCTGCTCATCATCATCATCATCACCATCATCTTCATTAGGAGACTTAGTGTGAACTGCAAAGATTTGGGATCACATGGACCTCATTGTTGAGTACTAAGACTGTTTCTTCCATAGGAAATAGGAAAAGACTGTCTTTTGTTCTCTTTCACAATTTTCACAATTTCTCCACACCACCCCTCCATTTTTCTTTATTGTAATTCTTTCACAGGGAGTGGGGCTGTACTTTTTGGTTTTAATTTTTCCTTTTAATACTTTCTATGCAAGGAGAATTGTCCAGAGAATGCCTTATAAGTATTTATATGATGGAAAGTTCCCTAGACCAGAGGTATTGAACTTATGGTCCATGGGCCACATATGGCCTGCAAAACTCCTAAGTGCATCCCTAACCAGATTAAAATGTAATCTGGAAATGTTTAACAAAATATATGAAAATACAATTGTTGTTCAGTCATTTCAGTTGTGTCCAGCTCTTTGTGACCCCATTTGGTGTTTTCTTGGCAAAGATACCAGAGTGGTAGAGTGCCATTTCCTTCTCTAGCTTATTTCATAGATGAGGAAACTGAGGCAGACAGGATTAAGTAACTTGCCTAGGGTTACACAGCTAGTGTCTGAGGCCAGATTTGAGTCCAGGCCAAGTACTCTAGCCACATAAAACCTCACACAAGTAGCAGACATGCTGAAAAATAGGATGTCACAAACATAACTCAATGACTCCAAGACACAAGAAGAAATATTAGAACAAAATCAAAAGAGTAAAGAAAATATCTATCAAAAGATATCTTACCTGGAAAACAGAATGAGGAAAAATATTTTCAGTGTATCCAAATTATAATAGGGCTAGACTACTACTTACTCTCTCTGGGCTGGTTTGCTCACACTAACCTACATTCACGTTAGCAGGTCTGGGAATTACAGAGAACATCCACCATCACATGGTTACAACTCAATATTCTCTCTCAGGAGCCTAGGTGTATTTTGTGAGAGGGATACAATGGTACTATTTATGTCCTTAGATCCTGAGCTCACCTCCCCCAAGCATGCTTCCTATATACCACAAATCAGTGACTCTTTAACATAAAAGATTTGCTAAATGATAAGAAAATAATGAGCATAACATTTAATCACCAGAAAGCAATCATAGAACCAAGAATAATCTTTCCTTATCATAAAGCAACAGTAGGAATAAGCAGATAGCACAGTTGCTCAATAGAAGACAAAAACAAGCATAATCAAAATGTTACAGTCCAATCAGAAATCTATACCATGATCTCCCATAAATCAAGAAATCTTTGTTAAGTGCCTACTGTGTGCCAGGTTTTGGGCTAAGTGCTGGGGATAGAAAAAGAATCAAAAGACATTCCCTGCTGCAAGGAGCTTATAATCTAATGAGGAAGACAATGTAAAAACAAATATATACATAGCAAACTATGTATCAGTTAAATAGGAAATAATTAAGAAACTGAAGGTGCTAGAGTTAATAGGAGTTGGGAAAGGTTTCTTGGAAAAAAATGAAATTTTAGTTTGAACTTAAAGGAAGTCAGTAGACAGAATTTAGGAAGGACAGCATTCCAAGCATGGAGGACAGCCAGAGAAAATGTACAGACCAAAGCGATGGTTTTTTGTTCATGGAATAGCCAGGAGGCCAACATCACTGAATTGAAGAGTATATGGTGAGGAGTAAGGTGTAAGAAAACTGGAAAACTATGAAGAGGCACAGAATTATAAAAACCAAACAGAGAGGCACATGAATGGAGATAAACATATGCCTTGGGTAATTCACAACTCTGGACTTAAGGTTTTGATGTTTTGGGTCCATTTAAGAACAATCAACATCACATGAAACTCTGCTCCTCACTCTCTTTCTGGGCAAAGTTGCTTCTCTTCTGCCAAAACTAAAAACTCTCAAGAACGCCATGGCTAAAATCCAAAGCTTCCAGGTTGATGATGAATTTACTGGTACTAGAATGCTACCAGAAATAAAGAGTCCACGGAACTATAGTCAGGATCATGTAAGTCTTCAAAACAACTACACTAAAAAACAGAAAAAACTTGAAATAAGATATTCCAAATGACAGAAGAGAAATGTTCATAAAGAATATCTTGCCTTATAAATTTGAGTATAATCCTACAATGCACAAACACACACAAAGAATTTGGACCAGAAATATATTACCCTCAATAATGAAACAGATGATGATAAGTAAATACTAAAGAAAGAGGGTACAGTTTGGGAGCAAACAATCACAACTAAAACAAACTTCACTTCTGAAGAGTGGGTCATAAAGAGGCATTAAAATGGAAAGAAATAAATGCTTGTTGACTGATTGAAGAAAGACAGTGTAAGAACTAATGTTTGAGGTCTGGGAGATATGAAAAAAGAATAGATAGCAGAGTAGAAAAAGACTTCAAAGTTTGGTGTTAATCACATTCCTTTTCTTTTGCACCTCCTTTTCTTGGTGAGAGGCAAATAAGGAGGAAAGCATAGGAAGATAGATGGAGGGAAATTCACAATTTATAATCACATCTGTGAATACAGATGAGATGAACTAGCTCACAAAAAGGAAATTATTGGGGCATCTAGGTGGCACAGTGGATAGAGCTCCAGCCGTGGATTCAGGAGGACCTGAGTTCAGATCTGGCCTCAGACACTTGGCACTAGCTACGTGACCCTGGGCAAGTCACTTAACCCCATTGCCTCACCAAAAAATAAAAAAAAAGGAAATTATTAGCAGATATCAAGAATAAGTTGTTTACAAGAAATACCCCTGAAACATAAAGATTCACAAAGTGATCAAATGAAAAGCTTCAACAAAATTTATTATGCCTCAAGCACACTTAAAAAGGTAAGAGTAGCAATCACCATCTCAGAAACAGCAAAAGTAAAAATAGACATGGTCAGAAGACATGCAGAATGAAAATATATTATATGAAAAAGATAATAAAATAAAACCAATTCTTGATATATATGCACTGAATGGAGTAGCATGTTTAAAGTACAAGCTAATCAAATTTCATGGAGAAATAGTAAGCAAAAGTCTGGTGAGTTTCAGACCTAGAAAAACCTAATTAAAATTTAAACAGGAAAGAAATTAAGGACTAGAATACAATTAACAAAAAGTTAGCTATGATAGATTTCTGATGATTAGTTGAAGGGGATAAAAAGGAATATGCATATTCTAGGCAGGGATTTGCCAGTAAATAGTTAACAACTAGCTTTCAAAAAAAAAGCATGCATGACATACTTTTAAGTTTAATCTGCATTATTAACATGTTTCATCAGTTTTTGTCTATGCAATCAACAAAATAATAAATCCAGCCCTGATTTGAAGTATTTGCTGATTTCTGAGGTATAAATACACAGTGAAAAGTTTAAAATAAGTTCTCACAAGCCACTACAAGCTGACTCAGCACACCGCTGTTTATAGGGAATATGACAATTTACAAAAGTTGACCATGTTCTAATGGATCAAAAACCCCATTAACAGAAGAGTAAAAGGATTAAACATTTTATTGACCATAACACAATACAAATAATAATAAAGAACATTTGAAGAAAGGATTCAAACTTAAATGGAGTCCTAGAGTTTATAAGTCAAAGAACAAATCATAGAAATAACAGATGATTTTATCAAAGAAAATGACAATATACCAAGATTTGGGGGATGCAGCCAAAATAGTCCTTAAGGGAAAAATTATACCTCTAAATATTTTTATCAACAAAAAGAAAAAATAATAGTGAATTAAACACGCAAGTAAAAAAACTTGAGAACAGCAAAAACAAAACAAAACAAAACAAAACAAACATTATTCAGTACAAAAATGGAAAGTTTGAAAGCCAAAGAGGAGATGAACAAGTGGAATAAATTGGCCCTATTAAGAAAGATTTTCCCATATCATCCAAGAAAGCCTCAGTCAAGAAAATTAAGCTAAAGATATGGATAAACAGGAAAACACTAAACACAATTAAAATATACCTTGGACTGAGGTAAATCCAGAAGAAAAAGTTTCTCCATAACAAGTCCAGATAGAGCCTCAGAGAAATAATATCTTGGCCTCAAGCAGTATGAGCACTTGGAAGAAATGCAACAAGAAATGTAAAGCTAAAGGCTACCTCAGCTAGGGAAGAATATCTTACAACATATGATGATAAACCTTAAAGAAGAATTGAACTCCCTCAAAATTAGATTGAGCCAAACAGAAAGCAATGATCCCACAAGACTCTATGTGTGTGTGTGTGTGTGTGTGTGTGTGTGTGTGTGTGTGTGTGTGTCTGTATAGTGGAATAACATGTTATAGAGACAGAAAGATATATATATATATACATATATACACATATATACACAGATACATATGTATATATATTATATGTATACACATACACACACATATAGACAAAATCAAATGACTGAAAAAAGGGAAATGTAAGGAGATACTATAAAAAACAACCACACTAGCAAATAGGCAAAGGAGATCTTAATAAATCTTAATAAATATCAGTCTACCTGAAAATTATGGCAAAAGGCCTGGATTCCATATTTCAAAAAAAAGTTCATCAAAACTACTCATATCTGTTAGAACCAGAGAGCAAAGTGAAAACACAGATAAAACATTCACCTCCTGAAAGAATCCCCAAAATGAAAATTTCCAAGAATTTTATAGCCAAAATTCAGCATTTTCAGATCAAAGAAAAAATTCTGCAAGCAACCATACTGAAAGAGTTCCAGTACTGAGGAGCCACAGTCAAGATCACACAAGATTTAGCAGCTACCTCTGTAAGAAGCAGGGATATGAAATTCATAAGACTAAAGAAAAAGATCTAAAACCAAGAATAACCTATGTAGCAAAACTGAATATAATGCTATAGAGTAAAGGGGGTCTTTAATAAGATAGAGAAATTCCATGTATTTCTAATGAAAAGTCCATAGCTGAGCAGAGTCTTTGAGATGGAAATGCAAGACACATTCATATGGAAGGGATTATTATATGATGATGAATCGTTCACATTCTAATAGGAAGAGGAAAAACAAGCATCATCTCAGAGCCAAAGGGTTATAAAATAAGTAATATAGGCAAAGGGCCTTGAGGGTGATTTTTTTCTGTTTTGATGGTTTTAAGAGAATGGAAATTGCAGAAATAATGGAGTATATTGCAGAGGAAGGATAGAGGACTTAATGTTTCAGATATTAGAGGTGCATGAGATGAAGAGGTTGCACACATGGAGGAAGTCAAAAAGAAGCCACCTCCACCGGACAGAGCCAAGATGATGGAGAAAAGACAGGGACTTATCTGAGCTCTCTCCAAAACCCCAACAAACAATTTTAAATAATGCCTCAAAACAAATTCTGGAGCAGCAGAATCCACAAAAGGATGGGGCGAACCAATTTTCTAGGCTAAAACAACTCAAAAGTGTGGCAGGAAAGATCTGTGGTACCTAGGGGAGCATAGTCTAGTGCAGATTGCCCCTCAGAAGTAGGCTTGGGAGCTAATTAATCAGTGGCAGCAGTTTACAGAACTCTCAGCCCACAGAAGATAAGTGGGTCAGACAACTGGTCAGAAGGAGATTACAGGGGTCCCTTTGCTGGCACCAGGGGCAGGGCTCTGGATCTGGGTGGCAGTGCTGGATCTCAGTCCTAGGGCAAGGAGGAGCACTAGTACAGCAGAACTTTCAACCACAGGGGAGCTGGAACCCTCATCACAGTAGAGTGCTTGTGATCACTCATAGACCAGAGTACAGGCCAGGAGAGTAGTAAACACACCTCTCCCTAGATCATACCACTTTGGAAGAACTGAAAACTTATAGGTCCCCAGAAATATTTCCGAAAATAGCTACACAAAAAACTTGAAGCTTGGGAGAGTGCTCCATCTATTTTGGGAGAGAGAGCTCCACTTTAACAAAAACTGAAAGTCAAGAAATAGGCTGGAAAATGAGCAAACAGCAGAAAAAGATACTGACTGTAGAAAGTTACCATGATGACAGGGAAGATCAAAACACAAACTCAGAAGAAGACAACAAAGTTAAAACTACTACATCCAAATCTTCCAAGAAAAATATGAATTGATCTCAGACCATGGAAGAGCTCAAAAAGGGTTTTAAAAATCAAGTAATAGAGTAGAGGAAAAATTGGGAAGAGAAATGAGAGTGATACAAGAAAATAATGAAAAACAAGTCAACATCTTGGTAAAGGAGACACACAAAAAAAAGCCCTCATGCCAGAGGTCCTCCTGAACACCCCATACACCCATATATATGGTAGGGGAAGAGTTAATGAACAAACAAGGGATAGAAAAGAACATAGAAGATAAAACATAATTTTTTCACTATATAGAACTGAAATCTCCTGCCCCCCCCAAAAAAATTCAAGGTAGTTAAAAATACTAGGCTTACAATTAACTGGAAAAAATGTTTGTGGCAAGTTTCTCTGAAAAAGTTTTGATGTCCAAAATATATAAGGATCTGTTTCAAATATATAAGAATATGACCTACTCCTGAATATTCAATTGATGTGAACAAACATATAAAAATTCTCTAAATAACTAAGAATTAGGGAAATATGAATTAAAATAGCTCTGAGGGTCCATCTTATACTTACTAGATTGGCAAAGATGGTAAAAACCTAAAGTGACATTTATTGGAGAGGCTGTGTAAAGATAGGAACGTCATCTTTGGAGTTATTTCTAGCTATTCTGGAAAACAATCTGGAACTATTCCCAAAGAATTTACTGAACTGCACACTTTTTGACCCATATATACAATTCCTATGCCTTTCAGATATATACCTATACCCATAGATACTACCCCCAAAATATTAAAGAAATTCTAAAATGACCTATTGGTATAAAATATTTATAACAGTACATTTCAGATATTAAAAATTAAAAGAGAGTAAAATCATTTACCTTTCACTACTTCAGTTAAGCAACAGGGATCACAAAAGTCAAACTAGATTATTTAGATTTAATTAACTGTCACTTATTAAGCTCCTACTATGGAGAGTAGGAAGGTCTAAGAAAACTGGAAAGGAAGAAAGGGGTCAGGTTATAAAGGGCTTCAGAAGGAAACAGAAGATTTTATATTGATCCTGGGAGCAACAGGGAGCCACTTAAGTTTATTGAGCATAATCAGACCTGGGTGTTAGGAATGTCAACTTGAAAACCTGAAGGATGAATTGGAGTGGGAAAAGACATGTGGCAGGGAGACCAACCAGCAAATATCGCAGAACTAAAGGCATGTGGTGTTAAGGGCCTGTATTGGGGTGGTTTCCATGTCAGAGGGGAGAAAGGGGTATATGTTAGAGATATTATAAAGGTAGAACTGACAGGTCTTAATAACTGATTGGTTATGGGGGGGTGGTTAGAGAGAGGGGGGCATTGCTCTGTGTACTCTGCAAATAGTCAATGTGCTCTGTAATGCAAATGCAAAAATAAAATAGTCCCTTCCTTCAAGGAACTTACATCTTAATGGGAGAGATAACATAGTCACATATAAGCACAGCTAAGATGTAGACAAAATAAATTCAAGGTAAAATTTTGGGGAAGGGGAGGCACTAACAACTGGAGGAAATTAAGAGAGTCCTTAGATAGGGGGTGGCATCTGACCTGAGCTTTAAAGTAGAGATGCTTAGAGGTATCTTACACCCCAGAACTAGGTCAAAAATCCAGTGTGGACTGGAGAGCATCTGCTCCTAGGGGTGGCCTACTTGTGCCTGGGTCAGAGAGGGATAGGCGTCATGCCAGAGGCTCTATACTTGGCAAGACACAGGAAGAGAAAGAAGGAGAAACTCCATGGTTCAGACCCTGAAGCAGGGATCCTTCTTCAATCCCCAGCCCAGTAAGAGGCCTACGGGTAAGTCAAAAGGGAAAGCACTTCAGAACAAGGAGTTCTGTCCATCTGAACCAGCAGAGTTAGTTAACAAAGGCTAGGGCCTACAGTTCTATTGCCCAGATCCAACCCAGAGTCAGCAGCTTAGAAAGCTCAGACCAGGAGGGCAGATAGCAGACGTCACCCCAGATCATACCACTTTGGGCACACTGAATGTTTGCAGGTCCCAAGCCCAAGCCACCCATGAGATCCTTGAGGAACAAAACAATACCCAGAGAAAGTAGAAGCAGGACTTCAGAGAATACAAAATAGGAACCAAAAATTCCCTCTGGAAGAGGAGAGAGCCTAGCCTTAACACAACGTCCCAATTCGTGAAATAAGGCTTTGTTGTTGTTGTTCAGTTGTTTTAGTCATGTCTAACTCTTTGTGGAGCCATTTGGAGTTCTCTTGGCAGAGATACTGGAGTGGTTTGTCATTTCCTTCTCCAGCTCATCTTACAAATGAGGAAACTGAGGCAAACAGGGTTAAGTGACTTGTCCAGGGTCACACAGCTAGTAAGTGTTTGAAGCCAGATTTGAACTCAAGAAGATGAGTCTCCCTGCTCTAGACCTGGCACTATGTGCCAGCTAGCTTCCCTGAAGTAAGACTAGAAGAATGATTAACCTCCCCTGCAAAAAAATCTCATGATAAAGAGCTATTATTGTAACACTAATACCTAAGAAATTAATTCAGAAGTGCAAAACTTCAGAACATCTACAACCAAAATATTAAAGAAAAACACAGCTTTGATAAGCATTTAATGGCATCTGAATACAGACAGAAGCATGATATTTTTCACTTTCTTTCTTTCTTTTTTAAAAATATGTTTACTTAATTGCACATATATAACCTATCTCACTTCGCTTACTATCTCAAGTAGAGAGGAGAAAAAGGGGACAGGTAAAATTTGGAACTTAAAACCTAAAAGAAAAAATGAATAAAGTATATATATTTTGACTTAAGTAGATTGATTGACTTAGAGGCAAAAGAGAAGTGCAAAACTTCAAAACACCTACAACCAAAACATCAAAGAAAATTATTTGATAAGGTCTTTGAAAAAATATAGTGGGTTTTTTTTTCAAAGAATTTAAATGATTTTATAAATGAAATGAGAATGCTAGAAGAAAAAATAGAAAAATCAATTAGAGGTCTGAAAGAAAGACTTGGAAGAATTTACAGCTTAATACAAGAAAAACAAAAGTGTACCCAAGGAATAGACACTCCTTAAAAATTAGATTGGACCAAAAAAGAAAGTAATGATTCAACAAGATAACAAGAAATATTAAAACAAAGTCAAAAGATCAAAATATTAGAATAAAATGCAAGGTACATATTTTTATAAAAATTAACCTGCAAAACAGATCAAAGAGATAATTTAAGCATCATTGGATTACTTGAAACCATAACCAAACAAGAAACCTGGTCATTATATTTTAAGTAATCATGAAAGAAAACCACTCAAATCTATTAGCACTAAAAGGCAAAGTAAAAATTCACCAATCACCTCATCAACAAAAACCCCATGATGAAAATTCTCAGGAACATCATAGGAACATATAAATTTATAGCATCTAGGTCAAAGAAAAAATATTGCAAGAACCCGGAAGAAAGAATTCAAGTAATGAGATGCCATAGTCACACAAGATTTAGCAGCTATGATATAACGGAACAGAAAGCTTGGCATATAATATTCTAAAAGCACTATTCATGAAACTGCTTCATGTTCTAATGAGGCTTGAATATTAGTCACCTCACCTTTGTAACTATGTTTACAAATCGTTACTTAATTCTGTTAATCATATCAACTCACAATGGGACTCTTCCTTACTTAATTTTTTATTTCTGTGTAAGAATAAACTACCTGTCTGATACCCATTTCATATTGTACAATGAATCTCATTTTTACTTCTTTTGGGGGGGGGCGAGAAATCCTAGTTATTTGAGCCAAAAGTAAAATGTTCCCTAGGATACCTAGGGTAGGGAAATAAATGAGCCAATGAACATGAGAATGGAGAGTCAAATCCTAATTAGAGGTTGGGCTTCCCCAGAACTGAACTCAGTCTATAGACCACATAGCAATATACCAAGCAGGGAGAGGTAAAGTATTCCAATTCCTGTGGACTCAGTCAAGTGGTCTCTCAATGTCCCAATGCTAGGGTTTATATATACATGTTTGGTTTATTCCCTAGCAGAATTTAAACTCCTTGAGGGCAGGGACTGTTTAATTTTTATCTTTGTATCCCCAAAGCCTGGAATAAAATAGGCACTTAACACATGCCTGCCAAGTGACTAATTATTTTCTTATTTCCATTTCTTATTTTGGGGAACTGTGTAGTAAAATAGAGAGTTGAGGCTTATTTCCCACATTTCACTATGCCATATTTCTGGAATTCCTCGATTTTTAATAAGAAAAATATGTCATCTATGTTTATACCTACCTAGATAGAGATATACATATGTATATTCATTGTTTAATAAACTAGCAGCTACCATGTTTGCTCAATACTTGTTGTCCTATCACAATAGGAAAGAACTTTATCCTAAATATGCAGGATTAACTTGTTTAATTGAGGGTATTTAATTTTCCAATGGCTTTAACAAGAACAGCCTCAATTTATCATCTTGTTCTGGACCTGTGATTTCAACTATTTTTCAGCTCATAGTGTTACAGAATTCTTTGGAAGCACTGAGAGATTAAATTACTTTCCCAAAGACCCAGAGACAGAATTTGTCACAGGCAGGACTTTAACCCAGCTCTTTATGACTCTGAAACCAGTTCTCTATACTTTATGCCATGCAATCTCTAATTTTTAAAAATTAGTTATTATAAATAATATTCATTTGGTTTTCAAATGTAGGTACAATATCAATTTCAAATGATACATAGTTGAAAATATGTTCCATCTCAAAATGAATTCTTGTGTCTTAATAGTCTTTTAGACTATATAAATCAAAAACAACACAATAACAATAATAGCTTATGTTTATAGAGAGCTTTAAAGATTGCAAATCATTTGATCCTCAAAACAAATAAGGGAGGTAAATGCTATTATTAGCTCTTTTAGTGAAAAAGAAACAGAGACTTATATGACTATTAGTGTCCAAGGTAGGATTTGAACTCAGTAAAGCCCACTACGCACCATGCCATGCAAAAATTGAAACTTCAATAAGTTAGAGGGTTTGTGACTGCAATGATACAGGTATTCATTTTAACCAAGTTGTATTTATACTAGGGATTCATTGATGGTTCAACATTTTTAAAAATTAACATAATTAATAACAGAATTTTTTTTAAAAATCTGAAACCACAATATCTTAATAGATGCCAAAAACAGACTTTGACAAAATACAACACTCAGTTTTGCTTTTTAAAAACCCCTACAAAATACAGACATAAAAGTATCTTTTTAATATCATAAAAAGTATTCATCTAAAACCAAAAGCAAGTATAATAAGCAATGCAATGCAGATACACTAGAAACTTTCCAAATAAATATAGGGGTAAAACAATGATATCCCCTTTCTCACTTCAATTTTGCACTTTAATAGAATTCTAGAAGTACTAGGAATAATAATATCTTCTCTTTGTTATAATAAAAATAACAATCATGTTAATGACATGATAGTTTCTCTAGAAAACCCCAGGAAATCATCAGAAAAACTGATTGAGAAATTAATAGCTTGAGCAAAGTGTAGGTTACAAAATAAACCCATAAAAATCAACTGCATTTCCATGTAACAATTATATAATACTGAAAAGAAATTCTCGTTCAAAATAACCATGAAATGCTTAAAAATTAGGAGTCAATCTATCAAAGCACATTCAACACTTGCATAAATTCAATTACAAAGTGTTCTTTAAAGAAATATAAACTTAGATAGCTGGAAGAACATCTAATTTGGCTGGGCTTTGACAATATGATTGTTGTTGTTTGTCCTTCATTCTCAAAGAGGACCATGACATCAAGATGATGATGCCATGACTTGCAAGTGAATCAGATTTAAGTGAGGGAGGGCTATGCAAAGTCACGAGCCTCACTCTCTCCTCTGGAGCCATGTGGGTCCAGTGACAAGATATAGATCAGGACTCCCTGGATGCAGTGGAAGACCTTGGCCTTTTTAAGTTAAGGTCTGTCCTATGTCTCAGTTTGACTGAGGCAATGCCCATTCAGTTATTAATACCAGGTAAGAAATAAGGCAAAGAATGGCGTATTTTACCTAGTAAAAAAAAAATCAATCTGGAAGGGGAAGACCCTCAGTGTTTCTGGACGAAAGACAAACAATTGCTATTTACATTCAGTATATTGATTGCTTTTGCTGATTTTCCTACTCTTCCTTTTAAAAAATTATTTGTCATATGTAATGGTTTTGAGGGGGACAGGGGAAGGGGAACTTAGGCAATGGAACAGGAGAGGAAAGGTTACTAAGGCAAATTTAGGCAGTCTAAAACCATATCAAAAATTATTTTGAAATAAATAAAGCTATTTCATTAAATAAGAATGTTAAAAAATAAATTAAGTTAAAGTAAAATAAAATAAAACTAATTTAGGCTACTGGCTCATAAATCATGGGCATACCAGTAGGGGTTCATGATGGATAGTACTAGAAACTCCAGCCCTTTGAAGTTGCCCTGAACCCTGTCGGTATAGTGATCAGCTGCTCTCTTGAGAACCAACCAAAGTGAAGAGAGGTTGAGAATTGACCCAAGCAGGTGCTCCATTTAGATTTGAACCTTTAGAGAGAGCTCCTTATTACAGGACTGTCTGTTGTATTGGGCAACAATGCACATGCATTTATTACACACCAACTATGTGCTAGGCCTTATGCTAAGTGATGGGGATACAAAGACAAAAGTGAAACAGTCCCACCTCAAGGAACTTACATACACATATTTGTATACACATACATATCCATATATGGAGACTAATTTGGAACTATGCCCAAAAAGCAATCAAACTCTGCACATCCTTTGATCCAACAATATCACTACTTGGTCTGTAATCCAAAGAGAGCATTAAAAAAGGGCAAAGGGGGGCAGCTAGATGGTGCAATGGATAGAACACTAGCCCTGAAGTCAGGAGGACCTGAGTTCAAATCTGACCTCAGACACATAATACTCACTAGCTGTGTGACTCTGGGCAAGTCACTTAACCTCAATTGCCTAACAAAAAAAAAAAAAAGGGCAGGGGAAGGACCCACATGTACAAAATATTTATAGCAGTTCTCTTTGTGGGCAAAGAATCAGAAATTGAGGGGATGCTCATCAATTAGGGAATGGCTGAACAAGTCGTGGTATATGATGTAATGGAATACTATTGTGCTATAAGAAATGATGAGCAGGCAGACTTCAGAAAAACCTGGAAAGACTTGTATGAACTGATGCTGAGTGAAGTGAGCAGAACCAGGAGAACATTGTACACAGTAACAGCAACATGGTACAATGATCAACTTTGATAGATTTATCTCTTCTCAGCAATACAATGATCCAAGACAATTCCAAAACACTCATGATGGAAAATGCTATCCACATCCTGAGAAAGAGCTATGAAGTCTGCATGCAGATCAAAGCATACTATTTTCACTTCTTTTTTGTTTTTTCTTTCTTGTGTTTTTTCCCTTTTGTTCCAATTCTTCTTTCACAACATGACTAATGTGGAAATATGTTTAATATGATTATACATGTATTGTCTATATCAGATTGCATGCCATCTTGGGGGGGATGCAGGGGAGGGAGGGAGAAAAAAATTTGGAACTCAAAATCTTATTAAAGTGAATGTTGAAAACTAAAAAAATTAAATATATAAACCCATAAAATGAAACGATGACAACAATGTTAATACAGTATCTACAACTCACTTTGGCACAACATAGAAAATATTTTATGCATTACTAAGATTCTTATTTCTTCTTGAGCATAACAATAAAAATGAGCTCAAAATGTAGGCTAGAGCAGAGAAGTTAAACTTGAGGTGTGGCTGTTTGACTGGCAAATCTCACAAATCAGACCCAAAAGATTAAAACTATTATCTTGAAATATTTAACAAAAAAAAATACAACATAATGTTTATTTCTGGTTTTCTAAGTCAATGTGTGGACTTGGGGATTCGTATCTATTTGGGTTTGACACCACCAACACAGAGTTTTAGTTATTTGAAAAATAAAAAGCTTTCCTTTCCCACCCTATCATCCAAAATATAATTTTGAATTTTATTAGGTTTCACAAAGAAAGAAGGTCAAAAATATACTCAACAAAAGTTCTAGCGTTCTAGAGTTGTTTGTTTGTTTGTTTGTTTGTTTATTTGTTGCGGGAGTGGGGAGGCCTTTGGGGGCAGGGAAGAGAAGAAGGGAATTAAAATACTCCAAAATTCCAAATATAAAGTAGGGCAAACTGGGTTTGAAAATGAAAGCCTTATAACTGTCCAGAAAATTAATCTTTGTCCCCATGTCCCATAGCTGTTTTTCCAAGAAAAGAAGATTAAAAAGATTTTTAAAACTCATTAAGAGTTTTAAAAGGTTTAAATTTCATTACTGTCCAGGATGTACAAAATAGTCCTTAACTAGTATGGGGAATACCAATTAAGTAAAAGGAAAATGTAAAGTCTAGATAGAGCCAGATGGAACAAAACAGTAAGCTATAATAAGATAAATATTCTGAGCAGGTGAAATAAGATATGATATATTTTTAATGAGAAAAATACATTAATAATTTAATATTTCAAGTATTATTTTGTCAGTAAGGTTGATTGCCTCAACAGCACTTCTACAATTTAGTAGACAGATTTTCTAAAATTTTATTTTTGACAGTCAGTCAATAAAACTTTGTTAAGTGACTACTATGTGGCAGGCACTGGGAGGTATATAGATATAGATATATAGATATGTGTGTATTATACACACACATATATACAAACATGCGTGTGTGTGTGTATAAACACATACACAGAGGCACTGGGGGATATATAGATATAGGTCTATGTTATGTATGTATATGTGTAAGGTGGGGGTAGGGAACATAGGGGGTGGTAACCTCAGGGGGTGGAAGTCCTTAGAGAAAGACTCAGGGAGAAACCAAGCATGGCAGATTACTTCACCCAAAATCGAAGCAGTAGGGGGCAGGTAGGTGCCGAAGTGGATAGAGCACCCACTCTGGTTTCTGAGTTCAAATCTGGCCTCAGACACATAACACTTACTAGCTGTGTGACCTTAGACAAGTCACTTAACCCCCATTGTTCAACCGAAAAAAAAAATTGAAGCAGGAGGCAAATCCTGTCCTTGGAACAAAATTTCTGTTTAGGAACTTAAGCCATTGCAGTAGCTTTCTAACTGTTCTCTCTACCTCAAGTCCCTCCTTCCTCCTATCCATTTTCCATTTAGCTAACAAGCCTTTACAAAGCATAGGTCTAACCTTATCTCATCACCTCCCCACACCCCATCATGAACTACAGTGGCTCCCTGATACCTCCAGCATCAGATCCAAAGTCCTCTGTCAGACATTAAAAGTTTTTAAAACCTCACCCTTTCCTTCCTTTCCAGGCTCCACCTTAATCCCTTGCATGTACTCTGTGATCAAGCTACATTTCTGTACTTGCAATTTGTCCAACATGACACATGAACTTCACCCAGTTTGCTGCCTTTATATTGGCTATTTCCCACAGTTCGAAGACCATGCCCCATCGCCTCTATCTCTAAGCTCCCCTCGTTTTGAATATTCAGCTCTCACCTTATGCAGGAGGTCATTTTCCAGTCTCTTTCCCATTCATTATCTTTAGTCTCTCTCTAGTTTTGAAATGTGTTTTGAATTTATAATAGTCTTATTTTTAAAAAGCAGTATGAAGCAGAGATTCACAGTTTCACATACAATGTTCTTTTTTTGTAAATTGAAATGTATATATGGAAATGTTCATGAGTTTGGGGTTTTGGGTTTTTTTTTTTGCTTTTTGGTTTTTTTTTTGGTATCTGAGTCAAAAAAATCATAAAATAAAAGAAAATGTATAATCAATCACAAGTAGTTAAGAATGTGAAGTAGTTAAGAATATTAATTCCTAGGCATAATACTATAAGAGTTTCATAGTGCAGTACTTTTCATTTTTTTAAAATCACATTCAAAAGTTTACTTTATTATGAACCTTTCTCTTGTACATTAAAGTACAAAATTCCAAAATTAGTAATTAAATTAATATCATTAAGAGCATAATAGGAATTTTAAATAAGTATTTTCTATATTTTTCCTAATAAGAGGAAGGAAAGAAACAACATTAAGTGCTTATATGTAAGTACTTACATATAAAATTGCATTAATAATTATAAAGAATTAAAAATTTTTTTCCCATTTTAAAATATCTATGTGATAATATATTAAGAGATAAAAGGGCTCAATTTTCTAGTCAGGCCCTCGTTGATTTTTTTTTTTTATATTCTTCCTTCAGCCTATTGATGGCATTTTCCATATCAGATACAGGGTTTGGATAAAGACAGAAAAAGCAAGTGCTATGTAAAACTGAAATTATGCTAAGTTCAAGTGAATTATAGGTTTCTAATTTGTTGTTTTTCTTATAGCTCTGTTGTCAATAGGGTTAGATATATAAAGTTTGAGTGGGTTTTCACTAGATGAACAAGTTACTGGAAAAGCAAATTTAGAAGGCTGTATTGAGTCTTGTTACTGAAAGATTTTAGCAGAATTACCTGGGTCCCTCTGCAATGACTTGTAACCAGAGAAGCAGATCTCCTAGGAGGAGCCCCCTTCAGAGCTGCCCTTTGAATGAGGCCTATTCCAGAATGTTCAAATAAAGATGTTTCCAAGAACCACAGCACTGACTACAAGGGGACCCAAGACAAAATGTGCTGAGTAAATACACATTGGGAGTGGGTACTATGCTAAGTACTAGGATAGACAGTCCTTGACTTCAGGGCATTGTAACAGCAGGAAGACAGCACTCAAAATAGAGCTGAAAAGCAGGGGGTAGTGGGGAGGGGTGGGGTCAGCATGGCTTTGAAGTTAGGAACATGGCTGGGAGAGAAATGAAGGCTGGCTTTGGCTGTTTCACAAAGTGAAGAATTAAAGTTTTTAGAAATTATGTCTAAAAGGCTTTGTCATTAATAAAGTCAATATAGGAGGATTAGATCATCAAGTCTAAAGGCAAGCTCATTCCTCTGTGACCTCCATTCCTGATTCCCTGAATTTCTTCTCTACCATGTCCTAGGAAACTACTCACCCTGGGAAAATCTCTCCACCCCTGTGGCCGCTTCTTCTAATTGGTCAGTTCCTCCAGGACTCTCCATTAAAAAGAAGGGCCTAAGCATGCTACGTTCATTCTTCCATTCTCTAGCTTTCACTCTTGACTCTTTGGGCTTCTTTCTCCATCGCGCCCCTGAATGGGTACCCCCTTTCTTTCCCCCTCCACCCTCTACAGCTTCTTTTTATGTTTTCTCTTCCTCCATTAGAATATTAGAATATACTTTCTTTTTGCTTCATTGTATTCCTAGAACTCAACATAATGCTTGGCACACAGTAAGCACTTAATTAATGCTTGTTGGCTTAAACTGATGAGATTAGCAGGAAAAGCAGCCTGGGAAGAAGACCATATGGGGAATTAAGAATTCTGAATGCATCACTAAGCTCAGTTTAAGTACTAAGGGAGGGTAAGCACTCTATTCATTTAAGGGAATTGAATAGATAATGTGCAATGATCCCATTCTAATATTCTCTTATTACGTAAAAAAGATGATTTGTCTCCATTTCTCAGAAGACATCTACACCTCCTATATCTTTGATATCTATCACAATGTCCTATAATAGTGGTTTATGAATTTAAATAACAAGCTACTTCCTTCATCAAAGACAGTGGAACCACTACATCTGGTCTCTTAACATCACAGTCTCCAAGGTATGGAGGTAGAAATGGCACTAAAGGAATTTTTTAAAGAAAAATAGGAAGACCAGCTGGAATAGAAAAGCTAAACAAAGATGTACATATTGGAATGAACACAATCATACTTGATGCAACTGTGAATTCATTCGATTCTCCTGAAAAGCAATTTTAAATTATACAAAGAAACTGACTAATGAGTCAGAACATCTTTCTGAGAGATCCAATTGTTGCATATATTTTTCACCAAAGAGGTCATAGAAAGAAAAGCATAATACTGTGTATCACAAAATATTTAGCCCCTTTTGTCTTAGCTAAGATTCAGAAATAAGGAGACGCCCATCAGTTGTTGAATTGCTACACAAATCATGGAACATTAATGTGAGTGATAACTATGAAAATTACAGAAAGGCACAGAACTGCCTATATGAATTGAGGACAAAGATAACAGAACCAGGAAAATAATATTATTGTTGTTCAGTTGTTTCAGTCATGTCCAACTTTTCATGATCCCATTTGGGAATTTCTTGGCAAAGATACGAAAGTGGTTTGCCATTGCCTTCTCCAGCTCATTTGACAGATGAGGAAACAGTGGCAAATAAAGTTACGTGACTTGCCCTGGGTAACACAGGTAGGATGTGTTTGAGGCCAGATTTGAACTCAGGTCTTCCTGACCTCAGGCCTGGGGCTATAAACAATATACCCAGAGACTAAAACAATGTGAGTTTGAAGAACAGCAGTGACAAATCAAGACTGAGCCCTTTGTAATTACAGTGATCAAGCTTGGCATCACAGAAGAGATACGAGAACCTACCTCCTTCCTTTGCAGAAGTAAGGAGACCAGATGTCAATTATTGCATATATGGTTGGCCTTGAATGATATTTTCCTGCATTTTTCCCTCTTTCTTTTTTATTCTTTGTTACAAAAATGACTCCCTTGCTGACAGATTAAGTAGGGATATATTGGAAAATAAAGGTGACGTAAAACAAAAGGCATCAAAATATTTCAAAGATATTTTGCAATATATTTTGTCTATGTTTTATTCTCCTTGCAGTTCCATCCTTAAGTATTCTCCTCCAACAAGGTGTCACCTGTGTATACTTTAATATCATGAAAGATTGTTTGATAATAAGTTTGTTCAACAAACTCCAATTATTACTATCAAGAAAGACATAAAATAGGGAGACATATTTGCCAAAGGTATTTGCCACTGTCATGAAAAGTGTCCACTGTACAGTCTAAATAGAAGTGAGCTTCTCCAGATGCTTCTGTTTGCAGATAATATTTTACTCAGTGCATCAGGCCCCAGAACATTAAAGAGATTGTCAAAGGAAATTTAAAACCAATAAAGTGAAGCCAGAAGGCTGGCCACCAAGGTCTTTTTTGGCCATAGCAACATGCAATGTAATCTAGCAAGACATTGAAGAACAGTGAATTGTATCAGTCCGGGGAAAAGATACCCCAGTGATAGCACATTTAGGGTATTGAAACCACCACAAGCCCTAATAGCAGTGCAGGGAGGAGCTCTCCCCCTAAACTCCTCCAAACACATCTAGGAAATGCACTGGACTAAATCCTGATGGGAAAAGTCAAGAAAAAAGTCACATTGAGTCATTTTTTCAGCCCAGGTCTGCATTGGGAGACAGAGAGGTCTGCTCTAGGAGCTGTGAAGCAGAGCAAAGAAATTTTAGACTTTTGGACTCATACTGGATTACTAGGATGGAGACAGGTGTGAACTGGCAGTTTCATTGCCCATTTAGATCTCAGAAGGACTGAGAAAGAGACCTTTGCCTCACCTTTCCTTTCCCTCATCCCCCTTTCCCCCGGCAGTTTTAGGTTCTAGGGTAATATACTTAGAAAGGAAAAAGTTCAGAAACAAGCAGTAATGATGTGGCTTGGACTCCAGGATCAGAGCTGGGTTAACAGTTCAAGCCTCTGAGTCTAAAGCCTGCAGAATAATAATCAAGGCAAAAAAAAAAACAAAGAGGAGCCTACAATTCTGTTACTCCAAATCAGCATAACTTCCCAGCTGAATGACAGAGGCCGAATCCAGCGACAGTCTCATGGTGCTCAGACCCAAATCCAGGTCAGAAGTATGTGGAGCTCAGGCCAGGGAAGTGGGGTAGAAATCAGACTTTGCCCTCAATCAGACCATTTTCAGAGCACTGAAAGCTTATAAGTCCTCAGCATGAGCTGTCTGACATACTGAAATAACATAAAACTATATACCCCAAGAAAACATCAACTAGATCAGTCCAAATATGCCTTCTAGATGTGCACAGAGCCTCCTGGTCCTAACATCAAGTCAGAAGTCAGAAGAATAGGCAAAAAAAAAAAAATCTTAGAATAAAAAGCTACTATGGTAACAAGTATGCTAAAGACACTAACCCAGAAAAAAAGAGCGACTCAAAACATCTACAAGCAAAACCGCAGAGAAAAACATGGGTTGGGCACAAATTCAACTCAAATACCTAGAAAAGATGAAGCAAGAGTTTAACAGTATAAAACAGTATATATTAATAATAATATATAACAACATAATATAGTAATAATAAATGTTAAATAATGTTTTTGTCAATGAAATGGCAGTGCTAGAAGAAAAAAAATTGAGAGTTATAGAAGAAAAAAATTGGAAAGAGAATTAACTATTTGGCAGAACAAGTAAAGAACTTCTCACAAGCAGCAAACTACCTGAAAATCAAAATGGATCAAAAAGAAGTAAATAACTCCATGAGCCAATAATAATATTAAAACATCAAAAGACTTTAAAAATAGCAAAGGAGCTAGGATTACCACAAAGAATCACCTACTCAGCAAAACTGAGTATAATCCTTTGGGGGGGGGGGGGAATGAATATTGAATGAAATAGAGGACTTTCAAGCATTCTTGACGAAAAGACCAGAACTGAATAGAAAATTTGTCTTTCAAATACAAGACTCAAGAGAAGCATAAAAAGGTCAACAGGAAAGGGAACTCATAAGCGACATAATAAGGTTGAACTGTTTACATTTCTACATGGGAAGATGATATTTGTAACTCACAAGAACTTTTTCATTATTAGGGCAGTTAGGAGTATATATAGACAAAGGATACAGGTGTGAGTTGAATATGAAAGGATGTTATCTAAAAAATAAAATTAAGGAGTGAGAAAGAGGAATGCATTGGGAGAAAGGGAAAGATAAAGGTAGAATGGGATAAATTATCTCACCAAAAGAGACAAGAAAAAGCTCTTACAGTGGAGGGGAAGATGGATGAGGTAGAGGGGGGGAGTGCATGAACTTTACTCTCATTGGAATTGGCTCAAAGAGGGAATAATAAACACACTCAATTGGATATAGAAATCTATCTTACCCTACAGGAAAGTAGGAGGGGAAGGGTATAAGAGAAGAGGGGTAGTGATGATAGAAGGGAGAGCAGATTGGGGGAGGTGGTAATCAGAAGGAAAACATTTTTGGGGAGGGACAGAGTGAAAGGAGAGAGAGAATAGAATAAATGGGGGATAGGATGGAAGGAAATACAGTTAGCAATCATAACTATGAAAAAAAATTTTAATCAGGTTTCCCCCATAAAGGTCTCATTTCTCAAATATACACAGAACTGAATCAAATTTATACAAATAAAAGCCATTCCCCAATTGATAAATGATCAAAAGATATGAAGTCAGTTTTCAGATGAAGTCATCAAAGCCATCTATACCCATATGAAAAAATGCTCTAAATCACTATTGATTGAAGAAATGCAATTAAAACAATTCTGAGGTACTGCCTGACACCTATTAGATTGACTAATAGGAGAGAAAAAGGAAATGACAAATGTTGGAAAGGATGTGGGAAAATTAAAACATTAATGCACTGTTGGTGGAGTTGTGAACTGATTCAACCATTCTGTAGAACAATTTGGAACTATGCCCAAATAAAACCATGGATACCCTTTGACCTAAGGATATCAATACTAGGTCTGTATCCCAAGATAGATAAAAAACAAAAAAGAAAAGGACTTATATGTACAAAAATATTTATAGCAGTTCTTTTCTGGTGGCAAAGAATTGAAAATTGAGGGGATGCCCATCAATTGGGGAACGGCTGAACAAGTTGTGGTATATGATTGTGATGGAATACTATTGTGCTATAAAAAATAATGAGCTAGATGCTCTCAGAAAAACCTGGAAAGACTTACATGAACTGATGCACAGTGAAATGAGTAGAACAAGGAAAACATTGTACACAGTAACAGCATTTTTTAAGATGATCAGCTGTGAATGACTTGGCTATTCTTGGCAATATAATGATCCAAGACAATTCTGAAGGACTTATGATGGAAAATGCTATCCATCCCCAAAAGGAATAACTGATGGTGTCTGAATACAGATTAAAGCATTTTTTTAACTTTATTTTTCTTGGTTTTTTTTTTTTCTTCTGGTCTATGTTTTCTTTCACAATGTAATGACCAAACATGACTCTAGAAGATTAATGATAAAACATGCTAACCAAAAGAGTGGTAAAGGACTCAGTGCAAAATGAGACATATTAGATAGAGATAAGTAGATAGATAGATAGATAGATAGATAAATAGATAGATAGATGATAGATAGATAGATAGATGATAGATAGATAGATAGATAGATAGATAGATAGATAGATAGATAGATAGATAGATAGAGATAGCTAATTTGGACATTTGCTTCACTAGACATGTTTGTAACAAGAGTTTTGTTTTTTCTTCATTCTTAAGGGAGGAGGTAAGAAGAAAAGGTGGAGTTTTGCTGATTGAAAAAATCTATAATTAGGAAAAAACATCCCCAAGAGAACAAAACAAAAATACTTTTCTCCTCCCTATGTCGTTGTATTGGGGCAAGTGTGGACATCAAAAGAGCAATTATGAGAGAAAGAATACACCTTTTTTAGCTCTCATTTAAGTCAAGGCAATATCAATGGCTTTTAAAGTCAGCTAATTATTTTGATTGTCTTCATATTGAAAGGTACTTCTAAGTCAAGATTTTCCATTGGATGGGACTTGCCTCAGTCTTCTGTCTACTTGAAACAGTCTTTATGATTTTTCTGGGTCTCTTTAGATATGATGTCAAATAAAATTTTGTATAAGACAGGAGAAGGAAAAGATGAATGCTAGATGATGTTACCACTTCTACCATGAGATAATTGCTTCGAGAATCTGGATCACTGAAATTGTACACACATTATAAGCTAACATCTGAGAGTTTGAATTAGTCAAACTATTCTTTCCATTAAAGTTTTATTTTTAATTGTATTCAAAATTTTTAAAATTTAATTGTACTTTTAAATGATATGATAGTAGAACTAAGCATGAACCAGGATACTTTTGTGTTTTCCACTTTTGCATGAATCCAGATCTAGGACATTTTAAAGACTGATATTCCAGGTAACTTCTTAAAAGTCATTAGTTGACTTCAAAATGTTAATGCAAAATTAGTCTATAACATACTTTTTCTCCCTTTAATCTTGTAATCATGCTAAAGTTGGGATAGTATAGCACAAACTAAATATTAAAAGAAAATGAAATATTAACTGTGGTAAACATTTATTTTCTAGAAATGGAAAAAGTCTATGAAGTGTATCTAGCTGCTGAATCACAGTAGGTACTGGGAGTTAGGGTTAGGGTGAGAGTCACATAAAAATTTCCATTCTGTAGTTCAAACCTTCCTTCAGTTACTGAGAAATGCTTATCTGTACTATTTATCTGCATAGGAATTTCTATTCTATGGAGTAACTACATAAATAGAGTTCCCTTTGATACATTTAGTCAATTTCTGGAAAGGGCAAAAAGTGGAAGTGTGAAGAGGCCAGCATAATATTAGTTTTATCTCATGGATGAAACCTTTTGCTAATACTCTGCTGCCTTGTGAAAGGACAAGATGAAAAGTACCATTTTCCCTTTTCAGCTGGGACTTTTGCTATGTTGGATTGTTATTTTAGTTCTATGTACAGGACTAACAGGGCAAACAAAAATTGTTTATTTGCTGGAGTGACAACGTACAACTTTGCTTGTCAGGGAAGGAGAAGCTGCTGCTGATTAAGGGGAGTAACTGCTAAGATTGGTTAAGAAGGGAAGATTAATAAGGGGATATAAGTCCCTTATTTATTTATGAAAACTAGTAAGTTCTGTGACTGCAGAAGTTCTGCCCTTTGTGTTATGCAACTGAGATGCTCACAGGCTAGCAGATTTTTAGGATTGAGGAAATGTGATACTTTCCCTCTTATTCTCCATCTCCTCCAGCCCCAATCATTATCCCTCCTTGATTCTTTAGCCCGCTGATTCAATTCACAATATTTTCTGCTCCCTCCCCTTTCATTCAAACCTGTAATAGCGGCATACAGTAAAAATTCCAGGGACTTGTACACACAGGTTTGGGGAACAAGTGGGAAACTGACAGCGACTGATTTTTCTTAATTTCTGTCAGTTCTCTAAGCCAAGGGTGAGAAGGACATAGCAAAGGATCACGCGCAATTTGATATCCCCAGTAAACTCATTTTCCAAACTACAGAACCCAACTTGGAAATCAAAAGTAGCCATTCAGGGTTTCAAGACCACTAATGGTCTCTCTCTGACTCTTAAAAACTGGGCAGGCAAGAGCCTGGATATTCCCAGGGCCCGGACCTCTGGAAAGTGAGCAAGCGCTGACATTTTAGGCAGCTGCTGTTGCTGCAGACTAGAACTGATAGTTCGAGGCTCACACGCAGGCAAAGCTTCACTGTGGTCACCCACTTTAACATTTCTGACTCTGGGGGCACACGCACCTTGGGAGGAAGAAACACCCAGAATTGTGTCTGCCAGACCACGCACGCCCCACACAAAAATCCCTTCCCAGTCAAACCTCCCCTGCACTAATTAAACTCCTCTGTGAAGAAAGGTTCCTACGTGGATAATCCCCTTTTCAGGAGTTCTAAGACCTTTTTCCTCCTTGTTACACACACTTAATCCTGCGAACTCTGTTCCACACACCTTACCACGTCCCATTCTGCGACCAGCTATATGCCATAAGGGTGCCGGGGCGCTTTATTCTCCGCTTCCACTTACCAAACCTGATTACTTGCTGGGCAGTCCTGGGGATGCATACGTCTAGCGAGCAAATGAAACAGAAGAGTCTCCAGTGAACAAACTTGCTCCTGAGCCTGGAGCTGACAATAAGTGTGACGTTCTCCATCTTTTTGTCCTCTTAGTGTTGCCACTTCCTAGAGCTCAGAAGCTGGTCCTTACTCCAACTGGATCCCTTCTCATTCTCCTAAGGGGTTTCCTTCACTGTGCCCTGCTTATCTGTCTCCACAGCAGGAAAGAGTGATAAATATAGAATTGCAGGTGAGAAAGTGGCAGGCAGTTGCTTGTTGTGTTCTGAAATTGTCACTTTTCTTTATGCCATCACCACCTCTTCCATCAGGAGCAGATTTAGTAGAATCGAAGCTCTTTTTGAACCTGCGGGTAAAGAATTTTGGTGGTGAAAGTTATTGCCCTAAATAGCTGAAATGTCTCCGTCATCTGTTTTTTGGTCAAATGCAAAAGTGGGAAAGGTGGAGAGAGAAAGGGGATAAATCAGGGTAGAGAGAAGCAGAAAAAAGCAAGAGAATAGACATACTATATGCACTTTTGGAGAGGTTCTGAACAGTTAAGAAGCAGGATTTCCAGCAGATTAAATGGGATTAGAGCTACCCTTGCCTCTTTCATTCCTTCTCCCTGCCTCACCCTTTCTTTACTATGCTGTTCCTGCTCTCAAAACGTCCTCTATGCCCACCATGTAGGATGGAAATCTAATTAAATCTCTGTCTCCTAATGATAAAAGCAAATCTCATCTCAGTAGTCCCCAAAGTGGAGGCAGCTCATGTAGAACAGGTCGAAAAGAAGAACCTCCTTGGAAAAGCCCCCAGTGCACCTTCAAGAAAGTCTCAAGGACTTCCCACTTCTTCTCCTTTCCCCTCCTTCCTCCTCTTCCTTCTTTCTCTTCCTCATCATC